>NC_009300.2:338098-343174 GCF_000002845.2 Leishmania braziliensis MHOM/BR/75/M2904 | reverse complement strand
TTTTAAAAAGGGAACCGCAGTGGGGTTTTGCTAGGGAAAAAGAACCCCCTAAAACCCCAAAAAGGGGGAAAAAAAAAAAAGTGATATGCAGGAGGGTGGGGGGTTTAACAAATTGGGGCAGAAAAGCCTGGAAGTTAAAAAAGTTACAGGGATTGGTGAACTGGGGAGCCCCATTACCCCGTTAGAAGGGAGGAGGGTTGGAAAAAGGAAAAGAGGATGAGGAGAGGAATCAGCATTACCCCAAACATTTAGGGATCAAAAGAACAGGTATGTGTAGTTATGGGAAAGGGTGAAGTGATAGGGGCTGAAGGAAACAGAGGGGAGGGGGGAAGAGGGGGAGCTACGTGCGTCCATCCCGCGTTACCGGCGAGCGAGTATTTAGATGATGCTCAAGTGCGAGACAAAAATCGCCGGAATGGGGTAGAGACCACTGATGAGGAAGAGACGTGGGTAAAACAGCGCGAAGGCTTCCTCGTGCCTCACCGGCTTTCCATAGCGTCGTCAGCCATGGCCCGCGTTACCAGCAGTCACCCGTCAGCGTGCATGAAGCAGACACACACGCAAACACACTTAAGCGCCCTTCGAAGATGAGAACCAACGGCTGAAAGGAAGCGGCGGTCTAACACCAAATAGAGCAACGAGGAGAGAGAGAGGAGACAACGTACCGAAAAAGCAACAAAGCGGAGAAAAAAAATACATCAAGCACTGCATCGAGGTCTGTGCGCTAGCGCGCGAGCAGCCAGCCGCGAATCTTTGGCGGAGATGTCCACACCCACATCCAAGCACGCGCGCTGACACATCTTGTCCATCCTTTACTCTTTCACTAATTCTCTCCCTGAGCTGTTTCACCTCATTCTTCTCATAGCCCCCATGCGATATCGTACTTCGTCGTCTGTTAGTGCCGTCAAGAGCCGCAAGACAAGCGCCGTGAAGGAGCCTCCCGGTGTGAGGCAAGGGGAACCACACAGGAGAGAGAGAGGCGGGCGGTGGCGTACCATCCAGAAGACATGCAGAGAGAGAGAGAGCAGAGCCCAAGACGGAGAACAAAACAAAGAAAAACGACAACTTCTGGTGAGTAATAAAGGTGATGAGCGCGAGCATGCATCCCGGCGAACCGAATCACATGCATGTACCATCACCAATCAGCTCATCCTTCACTCTCCTCCTCCTTCGCCAACCCCATCTCCAGGGAAGGGGAAGGGGGGGCTCGTGCGGTGGGGTGCTCCTCTCTCTCCCTCTGTTTCAATGCGGGTCTGTGTTGCACAGCTGAACAAATAATCAGAAATATAAATTCAGCAGAGAGGAATGATGGCCATCACCTCGTGCGCTCCACGCAGCTGAGGTGGTGCAGTGCAGGTCTCGGTGGGCATGTATCTGCACCTTTTTTTAAGTCCAAACAGCTGCGTGGTGAGGTGAACTCTTCTCTCCCTTATCACCTCACTCCTTCAAGTAGAGCTGCAGAGAAGAGCAGCAAAAATGGAAAGGAGGCCAGGCAGAGGAGGGGAGAGAGAGAGAGGGCTGACCGACAACGCTTGGAAACCCAAGCAGCACGCACAAGCGTGTTGTATGTTTCCTCGCCTCGCAAGGCAGCATCCCTCGCCTCAAACAAGTGGACGCATTTCGAGCGCTCAGACACGCACGCGTGGACATCCTCCAGCGCGTGTGTGGGTGTATGTCTCCCACCTACCCACTCTCTCGCCATATGGGGTATTACTTCCCTCCTCCTCCTCCTCGCCTGTGCGTATGTAGTGGACCCTTACACTTACTTCTCTCTCCCTCACTACCCACCACCACCACCACCAGCTCCTCCTCCTCCCCCCCCCCGGCCTCTCCGCTCCCTCCGCCGCGACCGTGGAACACAAAGAGCCGTGCACCTGTTAGTTGCTCGGGTGGACTCGTCGAGTGGCCTCCGGGCTGCAGCTCCGACTCCCTATCCCCCATTCAGCAAGACACCCCTTTTCTGCCTCCTCCCTCGTGCCGCTTTCCGTCTTAGTCCTCCACGAGCGTCATGGAAGGCGCTCGTCAATGTGGAGCAACGCGGCTGCCAAAGCGGCTTCTCGCCGCGCTGTTCGCTGTTACAGTGCTCTTGGAAGCGCTCGACGACACACTGCCGGTTGCCCAGGCAGTCGTCGAAACACCCGCGCCGACCCCGTACGTTCGTCGCACCTACGAGGCGAAGGTATCCTTCTTTACCAAGTACTGGTGGGTCGGCTTTATCATGATGTTTGTTGCCTTCCTGCTTGTTGTGGGGGCGCTCTACGTCGCAGTGCAGTTCCACTTCAAAGAGTCTGAGCAGCGTGATCGCCGGAAGGAACTGGAGATGAATCGATTCAGTATTGAGAACTGCAGAGGCGGAGAAGAGGTAGGGGGCCATGAAGCGGATCAGCAGGGTCGAAGCGGGCAGTCGTTGCGCAACAACCCTCTTCGTAGTCGTTGATAAGACAGGTGGAAAACACCAAGCGGGAAAAGGGCACGAATGCGATGACAATGAAACCTTCTCGCACGCTCAGTAGCGGCCCTTTGGCGTCCCTCGTGTATACCTCGTCCTTGTTTCAGCAAAGGGGCGGACATGATGAGAGTAACAGCCCCATGTAGGACTACAAGAGAGACAGAAGTGAGGTGACGGACGGGAGGTGCCACAGATAAAGGGATCCGTAGGGGAGGTACGAGTGGTGCGTGTGCGTATGCGTGTGTGTGTGGGGGGGGAGGGGGGAGGCCAAAACAGCACGCCAATTGCAACACCCACGTGCACAGGGAAAGAGAGGGAAAGAGGAACCCTCTTGCACTGGATGCACACCCACACACACACACACACATACAAACGCGTTCTCTCTTTCTCCCTTCACGTTTTGTGTCTTCTTATCCCTCTCTCTCTCTCTCTGGAACTTACCTGTGCACATGGTGTATGGGTATGTGTGCGTGTGTCTCGGGATCGGTGTTTCCCCTCTCTCCCTCCCCCCACCCACCTCTCTTCTTGCTTGTCGTTCAGTAGCACAGGCTACGCGGCTATCACGATGACGATAGGAAAGGCAAACAGAGGAGACAGCCTCAAAACAACAAAATGAAGGAAAAAACGAAACATGATGTAACCGATACCCTCTTTCTGTGCCACACATACACACAGTCTGTCTGTCTCTCCACCCTAGCTGGCTGCCTCTCGTGATGGACAATGGCGCGCCTATAGAGGCATTTCTTGATTGCCGTTGCGCTCTTTCTTTTTCGCATTTGATGTATGGCAGGTATGCTCCTCTGTCGTTCTTCTCATCATGTGTGTGCAAGCATGCGTGCGAAGACGTTGTTTATCCTGTCTTCCATCGAGATGATGAAGGGGTGTGGTGGCCTACGTGGTGGTGATGAGTTCACAGAGTAGTTCTTGCGCATGCCGTCGTTGCATGAACTCTTCATTCACTCTTCAGCTTGACTCTCTGCTGCATCTTCCCGTTGGCTGCGTGCGCTCATGTATAGTAAAGGTGCATCCTGTGTATATGGCTGAGTGCACACGAATATTTTGGAGGGGATTTTGTGTGGGTGTCCGCCCCAGGCATTTCCTCCTTTCTCTTTCCCATCTCGTGTCTGTCTCACCTCAATGACGGGGACACACACACACACACCTCAGCGCGTGGTATCCCCAGGGTCCTGCACCCGCCTCCCCACTTGGTGTGGGGAAGTGGAGCAGCCCCCCACCCCCTCTGTCGCCGCTACATGCCGAACCACCCCTGGCGATCGCAGGGCCACGTGCCTACGGCGCGGGGGGAGGCCACAGCGCTGCTGAGCGCGCGCACTGCTGTAACGTGCGCGTCTGCGGCTGTTGGGCACCACGCGCTGGGGCCTGCGACGGGCCGGGGTGGCGTGGCGTAAAGCTGATGCTCTGTGGCTGAGCGGACACCTTGAAGCACGGGTATATGTATATATATATGGTCTATATGTGTGTGTGCGTGGGTATGTCCACGTTTCACCATGACGCACCGCCCCTCTCCTCCCCCCTGTGGAATAATACGTTCGGTCTCCTCTGCGATCGCGGTGCCGAGTGAAGCGCGCGGAAGAGCAAAAGTTGAGTCACTACTGCCTCTCCTCCACCTCTACCGACTCCCTCTCACACTTCCTCCTTCCCGTTCCCCTTCTTTCTCTCATGCGTCATCAACGACATTTTCGCCCCCCACCCACCCACCCTCTTTCCTCCACAATCATATAAACACACATGTGGAATCACGCCGCCTTGTCGCGTCCATGCACACGCACGCACACGCACATGCGTGATATTTTTATATCTATCACGCATGTGCGGGATCTTTTATTCTCTTTTCCTTCTCGCTTACTCTGTTTCCATCGCTTTGCTGTTTGGCGCTTTCACCCACAACAGTATGTGTCTCGCGTGTGACGCTTTCCCTTCTTCCTCTTCTTGCTGCTGCTGCTGCTGTTTGTTTGTTTGTGTGTGTGTGTGTGTGTGTGTGTGTGTGTGTGTGTGTGTGTGTTGACTGCCTCCCTCCCCTCCTCCCCCTACTCCAAGACGGAAAAGGGGTGCAGAGACCGGCAGCGAAGGGCGAGACAACCTCCACACGTATTGTTGAAGAGCCAACAAAGCAAAAAAGCGAAGTGAGAGGTGGGAAGGGAAGACACACACACACACACGCACGCACGCACAGGGGCCGTGTGGATATATGTGTCGTCCCTCAACTTTCTTTTCTTTGCTCGCTCCGCTGAGCTCATCCCTTCTCCTTCTCGGCCCTGTCACCTCACCCACGCTTTGAAGCGCCTCTTCTTTCCCTCACTCCGGGTGTCCTCCGCAAGAGCTGGCGTGAAGTAATTCAGGTTTGGCACCTCGTTGCTGCCGTACACAGACCGACTGATCCTTTAAGCCACAAGGAAAGAAAACGAGAGGAGGAGGTAGAGAAAAAAAAAAACACGACGAGTTGTCTTGTCGTTTCTCGGCCCTCCCCCTCCCCTTGCTCCTCTCCCCTCTCATTCCATCCCCGCCCCTCCTCCTCCTCCTCCTCCTCCCCCCTCCCCCTCAACACCCTCTCGCTGATTGTGTTAACTAAACAACAGAAGCGTCATTTTTATTATATGTGGCCGAGG
>NC_009300.2:331245-337998 GCF_000002845.2 Leishmania braziliensis MHOM/BR/75/M2904 | reverse complement strand
CCGGCGCCCCCTTGGCGGTGGGCAGGGCCCCCTCCACAGGGATAAGGCGATCGACGAATTCCGCCCCGCGGCCTTGGACGAGCCCAATCCCCCAGCGCGGGGCGGTCGCGGGCGCTCTGGGCGGTGGTGCGCCGGATCCGTCATCGGCTGGGATGGTGGGGTGCTGCCCTGCTTCTCCACAGGGTAGGTATCAACCCTTATGCTATGCTGGGACGCCTACCATGGTCAGCGCAGTCGTTTCGTTAGGTTTTTAAAACGGGTGTGGACCATCACCAAAGTGCTGACTTCAGTACCTTTGTTAATCAAAGTCTCGAATGATGTCGACCTCGTCATTGATCTCGTCAGCTTTGTCCCGCAACCAAGGCAGTTCGCTAATTTGCGCGTTCTGTAGAGTTGCAAGCTTTTCTGGCATAGTCTGAAAGGTTGGTATCGATCTCGGAGAGCACCGCGGCAACAACATGGACACAGACACCAAAGCCAAAGCGACCGCATGCGTCACGTCCACATTTGCTTGAAAAATTCCGTATAGGATAACTGCAGAGCCGACGAAAAAAAAGGTCTTATGAGATGATTAGTACTCAGCACATGTTGATTCACTTTAAATTGCAATCGATAGAGCTGCCCTGGCTTGTCGTAACAGGCGCCTTTGTTTGCTGTCGCAACGCTTGCGTCATTGAGTCTATGCACACCCGTCCACTGGGAAAGAGGGAAATTGACTTGTGAAGCTTTTTGTGTGTGAGAATCCATACGCTTGACCAAAAGGCTCTGAATTGCAAAGGAACACTTAGCAACGTAAAGTTGCCACACTTTGCTGAAAAAGACAGTAAACTAGGTGACCGCACAGAAAGCGAAAAGCAACAGCGGTAGTGGATATATGCATGCAAGCCAACTACTCAAGAGAAAATTTCAGGTGTGCTGGAAGCTAGCGAAATTGCCCTACAACAGATCTTGCTGATTATCTAGTGGACCTGGTGTAAAGCCCCACCTTGATTCACTCTAGCCTAGAAAGATATGTGCATGATAGTTGTTACGGAGTGACAACTCGACAACATAAGTCGAGAGCTGAACTGTCGATGTGATAATCGACGAAGAGAGTGTTGAGACCACTCCTGTCTAACGGTAGCCCAATACACAACCCAGGCGAAGAACTATCCAGAAATGGACTTACTCGGGTCGATATAATCGCCCCTAAGTTTCTGATGGGAATGATGGAAGGGCTTGAGCTCCAAGTCCATATGAAGGAGAATGCCGGCAGCAGAGTATATGTGCTGCGCATCTGCAAGTGGCAGGACCCATTTCGGTGAGCTAGATACTCCAAAATCATGCAAAATGACGCGGTTAGATACTTGTAGGTGGCTCTCTATAATCGCCTATTACCGTGAAGAAGGAAATTTTTAGAATAGATGCGCCTTGTTTACTCTTGCTGATCTCTTTTTCTTGCATCGTCCACTTGCTATATTGAGGCATGAGTTCCTCTGCCATAGCTCGATGGTGAATTTTTGTCATCAACCGTTTCACCTTCGCTGTGCTGCTCTGCATTCGCATGTTGAGTGTTTTGCAATCCTCGGCTTGTCGTAGTAGTCAAAGACCTAGCTAGGGGAGCTGTGTGGAGTCTCAATGAAAAGGAATTCCGTCAAGAGCACCGGTACGAACCCTGTCATCCAGCCCTGATCCCTGTTGAAAGAGCAGTTCCCAGTTGTGCTCTATTGATTTTAAACAGTATCGTTAGTAATCTATTTTTTCGGTTAGACGACCTGGAACTTCGAACGAAGTCGTCTCTTTCCCAACACTACTGTGCGGAGAGCGAGAAGAAAGAGTAACTTGATGATATGGTCAGAACGTAGCTCTCCACAGGTGAGACCCCTCGAAGTCTTTTCCGCTGGACTCTTGAAGCGCTTCTGCTTGAGAGCAGTGATACCTGGTGGAAAGAAGTGTTGCGGAGAGTACTACGACTAGCAGTTCTTGTAGCCGCGGCACCCTCCAAACCAAGCTGCACACCCGTCCCGAGTGCTCCAGTCTTCCTATTTTCAAAAAATTAACTTCTCCCTTGCGGCTGTTTCCGAGTCTACTAATGGGGGACCTTGATATGCTACCAAGCATGTGTTACGTAAGGAACCCCTCAGGCAATCCTGATTCCCTTCTCCCAGTTTGGAAACTGGGTACATCATGATTCGCCCCTCTGCTTATAACATTCCGTTCTTCCAATGAAAACCCATGTACGCGCATCGACTATATTTGCTAGCTGAGTGTGATACTGTGTGGTCCCACACGCTACAGAACCAAAGACACTCTCGCGCAGGCACGAGAAGTTGAGCTCGAGCTGTCTGTGAACTAGATTTGATACAAGTAGGATTCTCCAGAAAAGTAACCGCAACTGCATAACACGGGTAAAGCAAACATAAAAAGATGGTAAGAGAGGCGGCAATTTCACACAAAAAAGCGTACTACAGTATTTTAACCGCTTGGGTAGCCTAGGATAAAATCCAATCCATGCATTCTATATAGTTTTTCTCATGCTTCAACTCCCCAATAAACATTCACACCCATTTCACTGCGTCTGCTCCAATTCTCCAATATTACTTTCAGTGACAGTATCAGTACTAGCTAAAGACAAAATACCTCACCCCATTACCAGCACCCCCTCGGCCATAATATCGATCATCAAACGCTCGGTGCATCACAACGCGGAAAAGACAGAAATCAGCACACAAAGCTCAACCAAAGCCAAAGGGACAAAACCGCCTTCCTGCCGGCCACTCTCGAATTCCGAAAATCCCGCCTTGGCGGCTGCCACGGCGCGGCGCCGAGCCACACCATGCGGCTACAGATCCAAGCACCCGTGACGCACCGCCACTGGCGCCGGCGGCACGATCCCGAATGGTGCGGCGCCGGGGCGGCCCGCAGCAGCGGAACCACCCGCGCCACCCACATGACGGGCGGGGTTTGGGGCGGGTGCGTGGCCGATGACTGACCCGGCGCGCCCCCGCCCAGAGCGCCTGCGACCGCCCCGCGCTGGGGGATTGGGCTCGTCCAAGGCCGCGGGGCGGGATTCGACAAGCGCTTTAGGCCATTATGGACACGTTTTGAAAGATGTGCAAAAAAGAAAAACAGACAGAGTGCGGAGAATTCAAAATGTGTAGGAGATGCTTCAACTCTTCGGTGAGGCCGTCATATCGGAGAACACCGTCTTGGTTATGAAGCTGCTGCATTTCGAGGTGTACCTCTACTGGAATTTAGGGGTAGGCAGTGGTGATGAATCGTGAATTACTTGTGGAGATGTCTTCTTCTGTGCGGCCGTATCACAGATGCGGGAATCTCAATGCTTCTCTGTCACACATGGTGGATCTCTTTTCTAGATGGTGTTTGAGTCGCGCGATGGAGGAAGCAAATTGTGGCCTCGCCTACGAAATCCAGACGTGTGGCTCCGAGTGCACGCTGCAGGTGACTTCATGGCCGATAAAGATGACTTCGACGACACGTTTTTCCTGTCACAGACCTCAGACACCCCCCATAAGCGTTGAATGGCCAGACCAGTTCAGTGACGTTTCCGGTTACTCAGTTGACAACTCTGGTATTGGCAACCGACTAGTGCGAGACATCAGGTAGATATTATGGAACCTGGAAACAGCTAGACGCGGTAGATTTGGCGACTGGCCACGAGCTACATGCTACATCGTTTCTAATGGACTAAAGGCGAATTTCTTGTTTCCGCACGAATCTGCCAAGTATTTTCAACGATGCATCTTCCTATTCCAGAGCTCTCGGCGACGGTGGTGAGACTGAGCAGCTCATCGTTACAAAATTCCAAGAAGTGTTCGACAAACGGTACAGTGCGCAGCTCTTTGTGAGCCTTGGGAAAGGCGATACTGATGTTTGTATGAGTGGAAAGCACGTCCTCATGCTGCTTGTTCTACAGAAGGCGAGGGAGATGGATGAATGAGTTAATAGCACACCGAGAGATGGGGGTCGGTTCTCTATTGAGCATACTATCACTCTCTTTGACGATGACAAATCCCCTCAGCTCGTCCCGTGCTGCGAAGCACGAGTGTTGCCATCTGTGGCGCATACAGAGGTGCTAGAGCACGATCAATGGATGTGCAATCTTTTCAATCGGAAGTAAATTCGACCATCCTGCGACGGGCCACTGGGGTCTAAGTTGACTCTCAAGCAGATCATCGTTTTCAAGTATCAGAGGTCTGCCATGAACTGACTGCGCGCATCTGTATGTTTCAGAGCTTCTTTTTCACAGCGCTGCGTATCATTTTTTATTCTTTCGCTTATCGAGTTTCTCGCATGTGGCACGATTTCTTCCAGAGAGAACCTTCAACAAGAGCAAATTTGCTTTTTCAACTCAAGGGAAGCATGTTAGAGTCTCGTCAATTCTGCGATTGTGGAGACCACGGTCTCGTCCATTAGAGACAATGAATGCTGTCGTGCCCGGCTTTCGCGCGTCACATAGCGTCCCTAGACGTCGGGTGACGACATGGCCGTTTGACTTTTACTAACTACTACTCTCTCTTCTATGTGCGTAGCATACCGGGCTTCACCCATGCCACCATCACGTTTTGCACGCCACGAGTCCAGTGGCACCGTCATTGTGCGGCGCTTCCAGTTTCCTCACCATGAAACCGAAGCGCATATTAGAAAAGGTCATCTGAGAGAGCCGTTGGAAGCTGTAGCTAGTCGAGTGGGCTTGCGAGCACGATGTTCCACGGGCCCATCGTTCGCTGACTTGTGTCTTGTCGACAACCAAGAACTTTTGCTCATGGGAAAGCTAGTAGACAGAGGAGTGTACTATATCACAGGGGGCACTTGTACTGATGTAGAGGGCGATGGATCGCCGAGAAGCACGAAATCCACTATTTTGAACAGCGCGACGTGTGGGGTGGCACCGCAACCTCCCGACATTACAGTGGGCTGGTGTTTCGATGCTCGCATGCTGCTGCATCGCTCTGAGATTAACCGTTCTCCTGAAACACCACACCGTCTGCAACGCGCGATCGAGACTCTTCAGGCCTGTGAGCGTGCGTGCGACATTCTGCCTGTCGAGCTATTGGCTCCCTTTAGGGTGCACATAGATGGCAGCTTGGAACCAGACTTGGGCCGAGTAGCACCATCCATAAGCGCAGCGAACCGGGCGCAGTGGATACCTGCACGACTTGCCACGTATGACGAGGTTTGCTCATTCCAAGATCCGCGTGTTTATCACGATTTTTTGAAGAGTGGGGCGTCTCTGGTGAGCTTGAAAAGTGATGTTTACTGCAGCGACGAGGCGAGCAGCGTAGCTGCTCGCCTTTCGGCAGCTGCCGTGATAGACGCTAGCGTCGCCGCGCTTCGCGGTGTGGCGGCTATCCGGTCTGGCGGCACCTCCAGCGCTACAGGGTGTGTGCTCCCCCTCGTGTCATTCTGTCTTGTGCGGCCGCCAGGGCATCACTGTGCGGCGTCACAGCCGAGCGGGTTCTGCTTGGTCAACAACGTCGCTATTGCGGCTCAGCAGCTACGCACTCGGCACGCATCCGTGTTGCCCTCTGGCCCTCCGCGCATTGCAATTCTCGATCTGGACGTTCACTTTGGCGAGGGCACCGCTTCCTTCGTTGAGGGTGCGTGTGACCCCACCTCGCTACTGTATCTGTCGCTCCACCGCTACGACAAAAAGAGCTTCTATCCATTTGACAGCCGCGGTGACACCTCCTACGTGGGAGGGAGCCGACACACCGCTTCCAAGGGCTCCATATGCAATGTAGCCGTGCACACGAACGCGCAACACCCAACACAATGTGAACAGGTCATCTCGGACCACCTAATGAACTCTGTTTTGGAAGAGATTTTCTTGCGGCGGCTGGCTCAGTTTCGACCCGACCTGATCATGGTGTCACTGGGCTTCGATGCTGCCTATGGTGATCCATTGGGCAAGATGGCCGTCGAGGGTGGGTTTGCCTCCGTCCTGTCGCGGCTGAAGGAGTGGTGCCTGCATGAGGGACGGTCAGTGGGGTTGGTCGTTGCACTGGAGGGCGGCTACAACCCGGAGGCTGTTGCGCAAGGAGTGCTCTCTGTCGCTCTCGCCTTGAGCCTCCCTCGCACCGACCCTCTACTACAGCAACTTCTTGTGGAAAGACCACCAAAGGTCTGGGCAGACTTGCGGCAACGTCAGGAGCGGCGTCATCGCGAATGGCAGAATCTTCGAAGGGAGCGGGCAGAGGAAGGCATTGGAGGATTACTCATCGGTCAGAGCTCTGAGATGAAGCCGCCTGCATCTGAGGAGCCAGAGAAGCCGCAAGAAGACGCGTTGCTTTTGGATCGCCACAGGCGCTGGTGCGCCGCACTGGTAGCCAAGGTTCAGCAAATTCACCGGGATGCCATGGCACCGTAGCGTTAGGTTATCATCCCCACGTGCATTGTGTGGCAGAAAGCTTTACCTTGAAACAGAGGCATCTGTTGTTCACAAACATGAAGGCGCGGCACTGTGCTCTTTCTAGTTCTACACCGAGAGCGGACGGTGGTATGGCGCCTTGCCGTATGTGTGTGTGTGTGTGTGTGTAAGCGTGGGTTCTCGCGAATTGGTAAGGCACCAATTTCCTTCTGCTGCAGCTCTCCGGCTCCCCCGCCATGCTCTCAGAGATGTTTCATATATATTTTTTTTTCCGTGAAAGTCGACTAGATGTCTTACCACGAGCCCTTTGGCGTATTCCGCTTCTCTTGCTTGCCATTTATTGTGCACCTGGCCCATCTCCCGGCTCACCCAGTGCGCGTATT
>NC_009300.2:312455-331145 GCF_000002845.2 Leishmania braziliensis MHOM/BR/75/M2904 | reverse complement strand
CCGCGGCCCCTGATCGCTCTGCGGCCTCTCTCCCCACCCTCAGCATCTGACCCTATTCCCCCACTGTCTTCGTGCTGTAGCTGTGACCTCTGCGGCTGCGCATTACCTTTGCTTCCCCCTTCGGTCTCTTCCTTGCTGCTTTCCGTTTTTCCTTCTCCCCTTCCTGCCCCCACGCGATGACGGTGCCGAGGGTCCTTCTGTGTGTTGTTGCGGCTGTGTGCGTGCTGCTGGCGGCTGCCGGCGTGCCTGCGCGAGCGATGTATGTGGGCAGGCCGGTCTCTGTGCTATTCGAGGAGTTCAAGCAGACGTACCAGCGCGTGTACGCGACGCTGGACGAGGAGCAGCAGCGGCTGGCGAACTTCCAGCGTAACCTGGAGCTGATGCGCGAGCACCAGGCGAACAACCCACACGCGCGGTTCGGGATCACGAAGTTCTTTGACCTGTCGGAGGAAGAGTTCGCCACGCGCTACCTGAGCGGCGCCACGCACTTCGCAAAGGCGAAGAAGTTCGCAAGCCAGCACTACCGCAAGGTGGGCGCGGACCTGTCGACAGCGCCTGCTGCGGTGGACTGGCGTGAGAAGGGCGCCGTGACGCCGGTGAAGGACCAGGGGATGTGCGGGTCATGCTGGGCGTTCTCGGCGATCGGCAACATAGAGTCGCAGTGGTACCTTGCCACCCACTCGCTGATCTCCCTGTCGGAGCAGGAGCTGGTGAGCTGCGATGATGTGGACGAGGGCTGCAACGGCGGCCTGATGCTGCAGGCGTTTGACTGGCTGCTGAACAATAGGAACGGAGCCGTGTACACGGGTGTTAGCTACCCCTACGTGTCCGGTAATGGCAGTGTGCCCGAGTGCTCGGAGAGTAGTGACCTCGTTATCGGTGCGTACATCGATGGCCATGTGACGATCGAGAGCAACGAAGATACGATGGCTGCGTGGCTTGCGGCGAACGGTCCCATCGCTATTGCGGTTGACGCCAGTGCCTTCATGTCGTACACGGGGGGCGTCCTGACCTCGTGCGATGGTAAACAGCTGAACCACGGTGTGCTGCTCGTTGGGTACAACATGACTGGCGAGGTTCCGTACTGGCTGATCAAGAACTCGTGGGGTGAGAACTGGGGCGAGAAGGGCTACGTGCGCGTGCGCAAGGGGACGAACGAGTGCCTGATCCAGGAGTACCCCGTGTCCGCACAGACGTCCGGCAGTACCACCCCTGGTCCCACGACGACGACGAAAGCCCCCAAGGGCTTGGTGGTGGTGCAGACGACGTGCACCGATTATTTCTGCAGAAAGGGGTGCAAGGAGGAGGTGTTCAAGACGAGCAAGTGCTACAAGAGTACGGGGGGCAAATCCGTTACGATGCAGTGCGGTATGAGCGAGGTGCTCGTGCGCACCTATCCGAGCAGCGATTGCAGCGGTACGCCAAAGTACAAAGTGATTCCTGAGGGTAAGTGTATGGTGTCGACGTCCGGCTCGAGCAAGAGCATCTGCACGTTCAAGTAGAGGTGAAGCGTGTGTGTGTGTGTGTGTGGTAGTAGCGAGGTGCCGCGAGTGAATGGATGATCGTCGATGCGTGCTCGCTATGGCAGCTTCGCGTTAATACAAGATCTGAGCTGGAGGAAGGGGGAGATAACTCCGGCGAAATAGTAGGAGAAATAGGAGGCCGAATGTAGGGGAAAAATGAACGATCACGCGCGCTGTGAATAGGAACTGCGGCACCACCCTACTCCGGGTATACTGCAAATTGCTCTTCTGCCCGCCCTCGGTCCCCGCCGCCTCCTCCTTTCTACGTCTCTTCCCACGTCCTTCTCTTACGCGCCAATAGAGCAGTTGCCTACCACGCCCACACGCAAGCGCGCACAGGAACACAGGCAACCTTTTCGCTCTGCTATCGTCTCTCTCTCTCTTTTGTTTTTCTCTTCCTCCATCAGCGCCTTTTGTTTTTGATTCGAGCAGTTTTTTCGTTCTTTGTTTTCTCTCTTTCTCTCGAGAATGGCTTCGTTTTGTGGTTTGGCTGTGGCATACCTCTTTTGGGTTGTCTACTGCGCATACGCCCCCCGCCTTTCTTTTTCGCCTCCCCAGGTCTCTGTACCGCTTTGGTTGCCGGGACTCTCTCTACCGTGGAAGTGTGCCTATACCTGTCCCCTTCCCTCTCTCTTTGCATCTTGCAGGTATACCGCTTTCACATCGCAGTCGTGCCTATGCAGGTGCTTGCACAGCCTGTCCAACGCCTTCCACCCACCTTCGTTCCCCCCGCTCCCCCTCTACAAACTACTTTTGTTTTCCGGTTTGCTTTACGAGTTCCTCTCTGTGTATGTCTGCGTGTGTGTGCCTGTACGTATGGATGAGTCTCAACGTTACTCAAAAAACAAAGCAACAACAGAGGAAACGCACCGACATCGAGGGGAAAGTGAGGGGGATGTACGTGCTCGCTCATGTGCGTGCACGTATGCACCACTGCCGCGGTGGCGGCATTAGCGAAGTCCGGTAGTCGGATGGGGCCGATGCTGCGGCTCGCAGAAGAGGTGTAACATGGTACGTATCGAGTGAGCGACGCTATTGAATTTACGAGTGTTGCCACTTTTCCCTCCTTTCGGTTGTCACGCAGCGCAGCCACTGGGAATGCGCGGCGTGCCTCGGTGCGCACCTCTCCCCTTCCCTCTGTATGCGCGATGTATTGGTGCGCCGCTGTTGTGTGAGGTCGTCCGCACCTGCGCTGCCTGCGACGACATTCCCTCCCCCTCTTGTACTCTCGCTGTCCTCCCTCTCTGCGCTGTTATTCATTGATCCTGACTCGCTCTGCGGCCTCTCTCCACCACCCTCAGCATCTGACCCTATTCCACCCACTGTCTTCGTGCTGTAGCTGTGACCTCTGCGGCTGCGCATTACCTTTGCTTCCCCCCTCGGTCTCTTCCTTGCTGCTTTCCGTTTTTCCTTCTCCCCTTCCTGCCCCCACGCGATGACGGTGCCGAGGGTCCTTCTGTGTGTTGTTGCGGCTGTGTGCGTGCTGCTGGCGGCTGCCGGCGTGCCTGCGCGAGCGATGTACGTGGGCAGGCCGGTCTCTGTGCTATTCGAGGAGTTCAAGCAGACGTACCAGCGCGTGTACGCGACGCTGGACGAGGAGCAGCAGCGGCTGGCGAACTTCCAGCGTAACCTGGAGCTGATGCGCGAGCACCAGGCGAACAACCCACACGCGCGGTTCGGGATCACGAAGTTCTTTGACCTGTCGGAGGAAGAGTTCGCCACGCGCTACCTGAGCGGCGCCACGCACTTCGCAAAGGCGAAGAAGTTCGCAAGCCAGCACTACCGCAAGGTGGGCGCGGACCTGTCGACAGCGCCTGCTGCGGTGGACTGGCGTGAGAAGGGCGCCGTGACGCCGGTGAAGGACCAGGGGATGTGCGGGTCATGCTGGGCGTTCTCGGCGATCGGCAACATAGAGTCGCAGTGGTACCTTGCCACCCACTCGCTGATCTCCCTGTCGGAGCAGGAGCTGGTGAGCTGCGATGATGTGGACGAGGGCTGCAACGGCGGCCTGATGCTGCAGGCGTTTGACTGGCTGCTGAACAATAGGAACGGAGCCGTGTACACGGGTGTTAGCTACCCCTACGTGTCCGGTAATGGCAGTGTGCCCGAGTGCTCGGAGAGTAGTGACCTCGTTATCGGTGCGTACATCGATGGCCATGTGACGATCGAGAGCAACGAAGATACGATGGCTGCGTGGCTTGCGGCGAACGGTCCCATCGCTATTGCGGTTGACGCCAGTGCCTTCATGTCGTACACGGGCGGCGTCCTGACCTCGTGCGATGGTAAACAGCTGAACCACGGTGTGCTGCTCGTTGGGTACAACATGACTGGCGAGGTTCCGTACTGGCTGATCAAGAACTCGTGGGGTAAGAACTGGGGCGAGAAGGGCTACGTGCGCGTGCGCAAGGGGACGAACGAGTGCCTGATCCAGGAGTACCCCGTGTCCGCGCAGACGTCCGGCAGTACCACCCCTGGTCCCACGACGACGACGAAAGCCCCCAAGGGCTTGGTGGTGGTGCAGACGACGTGCACCGATTATTTCTGCAGAAAGGGGTGCAAGGAGGAGGTGTTCAAGACGAGCAAGTGCTACAAGAGCACGGGGGGCAAATCCGTTACGATGCAGTGCGGTATGAGCGAGGTGCTCGTGCGCATCTATCCGAGCAGCGATTGCAGCGGTACGCCGAAGTACAAAGTGATTCCTGAGGGTAAGTGTATGGTGTCGACGTCCGGCTCGAGCAAGAGCATCTGCACGTTCAAGTAGAGGTGAAGCGTGTGTGTGTGTGTGTGTGGTAGTAGCGAGGTGCCGCGAGTGAATGGATGATCGTCGATGCGTGCTCGCTATGGCAGCTTCGCGTTAATACAAGATCTGAGCTGGAGGAAGGGGGAGATAACTCCGGCGAAATAGTAGGAGAAATAGGAGGCCGAATGTAGGGGAAAAATGAACGATCACGCGCGCTGTGAATAGGAACTGCGGCACCACCCTACTCCGGGTATACTGCAAATTGCTCTTCTGCCCGCCCTCGGTCCCCGCCGCCTCCTCCTTTCTACGTCTCTTCCCACGTCCTTCTCTTACGCGCCAATAGAGCAGTTGCCTACCACGCCCACACGCAAGCGCGCACAGGAACACAGGCAACCTTTTCGCTCTGCTATCGTCTCTCTCTCTCTTTTGTTTTTCTCTTCCTCCATCAGCGCCTTTTGTTTTTGATTCGAGCAGTTTTTTCGTTCTTTGTTTTCTCTCTTTCTCTCGAGAATGGCTTCGTTTTGTGGTTTGGCTGTGGCATACCTCTTCTGGGTTGTCTACTGCGCATACGCCCCCCGCCTTTCTTTTTCGCCTCCCCAGGTCTCTGTACCGCTTTGGTTGCCGGGACTCTCTCTACCGTGGAAGTGTGCCTATACCTGTCCCCTTCCCTCTCTCTTTGCATCTTGCAGGTACACCGCTTTCACATCGCAGTCGTGCCTATGCAGGTGCTTGCACAGCCTGTCCAACGCCTTCCACCCACCTTCGTTCCCCCCGCTCCCCCTCTACAAACTACTTTTGTTTTCCGGTTTGCTTTACGAGTTCCTCTCTGTGTATGTCTGCGTGTGTGTGCCTGTACGTATGGATGAGTCTCAACGTTACTCAAAAAACAAAGCAACAACAGAGGAAACGCACCGACATCGAGGGGAAAGTGAGGGGGATGTACGTGCTCGCTCATGTGCGTGCACGTATGCACCACTGCCGCGGTGGCGGCATTAGCGAAGTCCGGTAGTCGGATGGGGCCGATGCTGCGGCTCGCAGAAGAGGTGTAACATGGTACGTATCGAGTGAGCGACGCTATTGAATTTACGAGTGTTGCCACTTTTCCCTCCTTTCGGTTGTCACGCAGCGCAGCCACTGGGAATGCGCGGCGTGCCTCGGTGCGCGCCTCTCCCCTTCCCTCTGTATGCGCGATGTATTGGTGCGCCGCTGTTGTGTGAGGTCGTCCGCACCTGCGCTGCCTGCGACAACATTCCCTCCCCCTCTTGTACTCTCGCTGTCCCCCCTCCCTGCGCTGTTATTCATTGATCCTGACTCGCTCTGCGGCCTCTCTCCACCACCCTCAGCATCTGACCCTATTCCACCCACTGTCTTCGTGCTGTAGCTGTGACCTCTGCGGCTGCGCATTACCTTTGCTTCCCCCCTCGGTCTCTTCCTTGCTGCTTTCCGTTTTTCCTTCTCCCCTTCCTGCCCCCACGCGATGACGGTGCCGAGGGTCCTTCTGTGTGTTGTTGCGGCTGTGTGCGTGCTGCTGGCGGCTGCCGGCGTGCCTGCGCGAGCGATGTACGTGGGCAGGCCGGTCTCTGTGCTGTTCGAGGAGTTCAAGCAGACGTACCAGCGCGTGTACGCGACGCTGGACGAGGAGCAGCAGCGGCTGGCGAACTTCCAGCGTAACCTGGAGCTGATGCGCGAGCACCAGGCGAACAACCCACACGCGCGGTTCGGGATCACGAAGTTCTTTGACCTGTCGGAGGAAGAGTTCGCCACGCGCTACCTGAGCGGCGCCACGCACTTCGCAAAGGCGAAGAAGTTCGCAAGCCAGTACTACCGCAAGGTGGGCGCGGACCTGTCGACAGCGCCTGCTGCGGTGGACTGGCGTGAGAAGGGCGCCGTGACGCCGGTGAAGGACCAGGGGATGTGCGGGTCATGCTGGGCGTTCTCGGCGATCGGCAACATAGAGTCGAAGTGGTACCTTGCCACCCACTCGCTGATCTCCTTGTCGGAGCAGGAGCTGGTGAGCTGCGATGATGTGGACGAGGGCTGCAACGGCGGCCTGATGCTGCAGGCGTTTGACTGGCTGCTGAACAATAGGAACGGAGCCGTGTACACGGGTGCTAGCTACCCCTACGTGTCCGGTAATGGCAGTGTGCCCGAGTGCTCGGAGAGTAGTGACCTCGTTATCGGTGCGTACATCGATGGCCATGTGACGATCGAGAGCAACGAAGATACGATGGCTGCGTGGCTTGCGGCGAACGGTCCCATCGCTATTGCGGTTGACGCCAGTGCCTTCATGTCGTACACGGGGGGCGTCCTGACCTCGTGCGATGGTAAACAGCTGAACCACGGTGTGCTGCTCGTTGGGTACAACATGACTGGCGAGGTTCCGTACTGGCTGATCAAGAACTCGTGGGGTGAGAACTGGGGCGAGAAGGGCTACGTGCGCGTGCGCAAGGGGACGAACGAGTGCCTGATCCAGGAGTACCCCGTGTCCGCGCAGACGTCCGGCAGTACCACCCCTGGTCCGACCACGACGACGAAAGCCCCCAAGGGCTTGGTGGTGGTGCAGACGACGTGCACCGATTATTTCTGCAGAAAGGGGTGCAAGGAGGAGGTGTTCAAGACGAGCAAGTGCTACAAGAGTACGGGGGGCAAATCCGTTACGATGCAGTGCGGTATGAGCGAGGTGCTCGTGCGCACCTATCCGAGCAGCGATTGCAGTGGCACCCAGCGATATGGTGTCATAGGCGACGCCGTCTCTGTGAAGATGTTTGGTGGCTTAGACATGAGTGCCAACATGCCTGTCTAACGAGAACAACGTGGCTCATGGGCGAATAAGAAAAAAAGCTGAGCTACACAAGAGAGGGTTTGTGTGGCACCGTGCACTGCTGATGACTACACGGTATACACCTATCCACGTAGCCCCCACTCTGGAATTCCCCGTCCTTCTTCCTCCTTTTCTCTTCGCTGCTACGGTATCGTCAGGGTGTGTGGAGCGTGCGTTGTTTACCTGTCGTGCGGCTCTACGATCCCCTACACGGCTTCACCCCTCCCTTTTTTTTTTTGTTTTGCATCCTGCTGCCCCCCGACTCTGTGGTAGATGGAGAGTGCGTAAGTTGGTGGTTAGGAAGCGGAGAGGTGCACGCAAGGCCTCTTTTTTTTCTTTGGTCGCCCAGCGCTTTGCGACTATCACAGCCACCCTTTTCCCCTTGTCACCCGTTATCCTTATCATCTCTTTAGTTTTTCTCCTGACGTTGTTTTTGCTACTCATCCTCCTCCTCCCCCCTTTCCTATGAAGTCGCTTATATACCACAGGACGACAAAGTGAGCAGGACATCACACCTCTCCTTGTCGTTTGTCTGGTTCGTTTCCTCTCGAGTAGGTGTGCCGCCCTCTCCTTATCTCTGTTTGTGCATACCCACACACCCACACAGACACGCAGACAAGCGAGCAGAATAAGGAAAACGAACTTCACCCCAACCAACCTCCATCTCAACTTTGTTTTCTCTCATTCCTGTGCGTGTGTTTTTTTTTTTTAAATTCTCTCTGTTTTTTCCCCTCCATCCTTTTCGGGTTTCGATTTACCTACTCACCCCCATCCCCCTTCACACACACACACACACACACACACACACATGCACACATTCAGCCACCGAAGCAGACACGCACTTGAGAGCACAACTGAAGGGCAGCGAGAAGTCGGACGGAATGAGGGAAAGCAGCGCAGTAAGTTACAGCCTACTGTGTGTCTGAGATGCACACACACACACATAATATGGCAACACCAATAAAACGGTGAGTGCAAATCACTGTGGCTCTATCAGTGACATGTCTCTCTCTCTCTCTGCAGGCTCGTGCGTATGCGGATGTGCGTGTGTGGTGAGTCGGTGACTCCTTTTTTCTCTCCTGACTTGTTTTCGTTTGTGTGTGCGTTTATCCGTCCTTCTGGCGTCCGCACACCCATCCTTGTCATCTTCACATGCATACACTCGTGGGCTCTATGCCTCCTCTCATTCTTCTCTCTCGTCGTGCATACGACACCGAAGCCTCCCCCGCCTCCTCTTGTGACTGACCACCGCGTGGTATTACTCTACAATGACTTCTCTTTTGTTTTTCTTCGCCTTTGTTTTCCACCGTCTCCCTCTTAGTGTGCTCAACGCCGTTTTCTTATTTTTTTTTTTTTGTCCTCTCGGTTGTCTCTCGAATGATGCTTTCCATTCTCATGTGCATGGTGGCGGAGGTGCACGTGTGTGGATCTGTGAGCCTATGATGGGTTTGTTGTGGGGCTGTTGCTGCCTTTTTCTTCTCTCACTCGTCCACCACGCTTCGCTGTGGCGTGAGCAGCATCGTCCTCCAATGCGTCGAGTGCGTGGCAGGTAAAGAGAGGATCTCAGCCAATAAGCGAAACAAGACCTCCGGTGTGCGGGAGGGAGCAACACAGCAGCAAGGGCAGCAGCAGGGACTACAGGAGGCCTTGACACCCCCCCCCCTCTGGAGCGGTGACAAAAAGCGAAAATAAAACACGGAAAAGGACATCACCCCAGTAAAAAAGGAGAGTCGAGGCATACCGTGCATGTATGTACATGTGCGTGCGTGTGTCTGGGCCTGTCAGCATCCCGCTTCTCCTCCTCCCCCCCGTCTCTTACCCGCGTCCCTCCTCCCCCCTTTTTCCTCGCCTGCGCTGCTCTATGTCTATCTAAATCCATCTTCTCGTCATGGACGCCCACTTCACTTACTGTATACGAACTTGTGTTGTTTAGGCGAGGGAGTATCGTGTTCGCACAGTGGGCTCACTGGAGGGAGCGGCGAGGGGGGCAGGGAATTGCGAGAGAAGAGCCAGCGGAGTAACACCAGCAAGCGAGGAGCAAAACAACGTCGGCGCACTTTCTTCTCTCAGGGATCCAATACAGCAACATGCGAGAGCTACGTGCCGACGGTATGATGAACGAGGGGGGAGAGTGGACAGCAGCAGCAACAGAAGCGCAGTTTAAGGGGGACGACCAGGAGCGCATGGCCGATGGCCATGCTTAGAGGACCGGCCTAGCGGGGTACGTGGACCCAATACGCGCAGTCAGTGATATTCCTTCTCTCTCCCTTCATCACGGTCAATGTCGTGTTCAGCCAAGGTGACGTTCCAACAGCAACGAGTGTTTCGAGTGACGAGAACAAACGGAAGCGAAGCAATCGCAAAGGAGCAGCGAAAAAAAGAAAGCAGTGCGTGTGTGTGTGTGGGGGGGGGGGGCGGGCTGGGCCGGTCTCTTAGCGTTTGTGGGCAACGATCCCCCCAACTTGCCGATCATAGGGAATGGGCATTGCGTGAAGGGCGTGGGAGGCGACAATTGTAGAGTGGAGGGGAACGGCGAGACTCCACCTGAGAAGGCGGCGATGCGTCGCATCCCCCTTTCACTCTCCCTCTTCCTCTCCCCTCCCGTTCAGCATGCGACAAGCGGCCTTGTTGCGTGTCCTGACTACTACATGCATCCCCTCGGTGCTCCCCAAGCCGTTTCTTCCCTTCTCTCTCTTTTGCTATGCCGTCTCCCACTCATCCGTACGCGCGCACCCACACATGTGCGTCGAACGGGCTCTCCACAGAACAAAAGAAAGCAACGAGATCCATCAGAGTAGCGCACGGGCAGCCGTCTGTGCCCCTCCCGCCGTCCCCTCCCCTCTATACCCCCCTCCCCCACCCGAGCTTACCCCCGACGCTGTCGCTACCCTAAATAGTTTGCGGCTGCCTTGTCATCGCGCACCTCCCATTTTTCTTTTCCACGCACCCGCACCCGCACACGCACATATATATATATATATATATACATGCAAACAAGGAAAACCGAAACGACCACGGCACTGAGAAAGGCTGCAGAGGTCACGGCAACCACTGCGCCATCCTCGTTCCTTTGTGTGTGACGTTTTATATATTTCCTTTGAACGTGACGTTTTTCCATGTTGTGCCGTCATCTCGCTGCAGTCCCATGCCCTGCGCTCCGTTACCCCTTACGGACCTCTTTTCACTACTACCACTGCCACAATCGCCGTATCGTTCCTCACATCTTCGACCCCGCTCCCGCCACCCCGACATCGTCGTCCAGCGTCAAGTTTGCTGCGCCCTCGCCTGCCCTTTTGTTCTGCAGCATCGACAATACTTTTGAATGGTCACGGCGGCATTATCGACCCACACTTCTGTCGACCACGCAGTCGCTTTGTAGTCCCGTCGGCAGCGGCAGTGCATCAGGGACCCCACCAGGAGGTGTGCGCCGCGCTGGAACTCCAGCCATGTCACAGGATGGCGTGGAGGTGCCATGCAGCATGTGCCTGACCATCGGCGATGTAATGATTCCGGTGCCGGAATACGCGGCGCACCCCGAGCGGGTGGTCTGGGCTCCCCCCGGCGTTGACCACACCGTACAGTACCTTCAACCAACTGCTGCGGTCGACCCGGCGGAGGGAGCCATGGGACCCACCGGTGGCTTACCGTCCTTGAACGGCGGTACAGTGACGGAGGAGAATATGTTCTTCACCCTGCAGGACCCGCTCACGCGGAGCTACCTCCGCTGGATCGCTCAGAAGGAGCAGCTGGGCCAGGACATGTGTCTCATCGGCGACCCCGGCCCTGCCATGCGCTGGCTGGTGATGCTTTACAGCCATCTCACCCGCCGCGAAATCCGCGTCGTTTACCTAAACAGCGACATCACAGAGAGCGACCTGAAGCAGCGTCGTGAGATCCGAAACGGCAACCTCATCTACGACGACCAAAGCGCCGTCTCAGCTGCTGTGGAGGGTCAGCTGTTGGTGCTCGAGGGCCTCACGCGTGTGGAGCGAAATGTGCTGCCGGTGATCAACAACCTCCTCGAAAACCGTGAGATGCACCTCGACAACGGCTCGGTTCTTATTCACCCGGCGCGCTACGACTCGCTGCTGCAGAAGCTATACGAGTCAAAGCTCCAGCAGAGGGGACATCAACAACAGAGCGCAAGTGACGGTCTGCGGAACGTCGAGCTGATTGCTGAAGCGAAGCGTGAGCTGGCTCAAATGGGTCTGGTGCGCGTTTCAGAGAGGTTTCGCGTGATTGGGATTACAGTGCCGGTACCACCGTACGAGGGCAACCCACTTGATCCCCCACTGCGCTCGCGCTTCCAGTGCCTGTACGTCCGCACGCCGATGCCAGTGGTGGCGCCGTCGTCGTCCGTGGTGAGCGCTTTGGTGGCGCGCGCTGATGGCACGAGCCGCAATAACCATAAGCGGATAAAGCAGGTGGCAGAGCTGCAGGAGCAGCATTCGGACCGCTTCGCACGGGTTGTGCAGCTGCGCGCGGCCATTACTGCTATCAACGACTCCACAAGCGATTTCCAGCTGAGTAAGCCGAGCAAGAAGAAGGTTACCTCGACTGCGCCGGTGCATGGCCGTGGAAGGGCCCCGCGCACCCCCATGTACTATAGGGGTGGTATGGTGGAGCAGCTCTCCGAGGATGACGCCGACACCGCTGCGGGCGTAGATAACGCCGACAGCGGCGTCGCTGCGGCGAGTAGCCCCTTGCAGGCGCTAGATAACTGGGCCCTTGCCACTATTGCCCAGCAGCTCGCCCTCTTCCCTGATACGCCGGTAGGTGAGGTTGTCATACGGGGCTTTCCTTGGCCTTACTACGCCCGCCAACTCACCCGCAGTGGCGCAGGTGGTGCGGCGACTGGGTATGCAAACGTTGAGGAATACCACCGCCGACTGGCGCAGTACGCAGAGGTGCTTCAGCACTGTCGCGTGTATCCGCCTTTACTCCTTGCCGCTAATCTCACAGACAGCAACACGCATGCTCGCCGTTCCAGTCGTGAGGATAGTGGACTAAATAGGCTGCATGGCCATCAGGTGCATGAGCCACCTGCCAAGAGGTTGCGCATGAGTGAAAGGCTGCGCACATTGGTGCAGGGTCAAGATGAGCCAGGAGATGACGAGCCTCGCGGCGCAGCGGCAGCTCGTGCCTACGTTCGCTCCGCCCAGCTTGTGTCCGCTCCCTCAAGGGTTGTTAGTGTCCCACTGCCGGTTCAGCAGATTTACAACTATATCCTGCAGTACCGAAACGTTACATCCACCGCGGTGTTCTCCGGTGTGCCGGTCGTTGTGGCAGATGCGGTGGTGGCAACCGCTGCGCACAACGCTGAGCATCCTGGCCAGCCAGGGACGTACCTTCTGAAGGTTTTCATGGGCCCTCGGGCGCTCTGCTCACGCGGGTCCTCGGATGCGAGCGGCTATGTTGGATGGGACGTCGCAGAGTATCTCAGCACCACCGCTGCGCCCTCCACGGTCTTTACAACTGAACACTACCACGTCCTGCAGGCGATGCTGCAGGTGCACGCCAGCCGACAACACATCTGCCTGCTCGGCCCCACCGGCTGCGGCAAGACGGCCATGGTGCGCGCGTTTGGGCGGCTGCTGGGGTACACGCTTGCGCCGACGATGCATTTGTACGCCGATATGACGCACAAGGACCTCTTCCAGCAGCGCATGACGGACCCTAAGACAGGCAACACAACGTGGCAGGACTCGCCGCTGCTGCGTGCTGCCATCTACGGCGAGCTGGTCGTGCTGGATGGCATGGAGAAGCTACCGAGCGGGATGCTGTCGTCCTTACAGCAAATCGTTGTGGACCAGAGCGCAGTGCTGGCTGACGGCACAATGCTGAAGTCAGCGATGGAATACAACCGGCTAAAGGAACGGCTCACTGAGCGCGACCCGATTACCGGAGTAGTGGTGCGGAAACCAACAGATGAAGACATGCGGGAGCGGAGGATTTTCCCGGTACACCCGTGCTTCCGAGTGGTGGCAACGGCGCGTCCGCCACAACCAGTCAGTGGCGGTGGCGGCGGTGCGGCTGGAAGCCGAGGCGGCAGGGACTTCTTCATTACACAAGACCTCACAACGCTGTTTCGCATGGTGGCAATGCCGGATGCCGGCGAGGATGCGCTAGGACCGGTGCTGCGGCAGGTCGCTCAGACAGAGGCACGCTTGCTGCAGGCAGAGACGTGGCGGAAGCAAGAGGCCCCGGCGGCAACCCAGCAGCGCATTGAGGTTGTTGTGGAGCAGCTTATCCAGTTACGCAATGGGCTGGCGGAGCTTCACTCCACAGACGGCAAGATGCCGCAGCTCAGCCTCCGGCAGCTGCGCCAGCTCGTCCGCTCTGCCGTGCGTTACCCATCACGCATCGAGGAGAGTGTGTGCAACACACTGCTCCTGCCCCTGATGACAGGTGTTGCCGCTACCAAGGTGCGACACGCGCTGGAGACCTCCGGGTTGGTACACTCAAGCACCCGGACGGCGACGGGACGCGGTGACACGACATCAACGGAGCCGACGGCGGAGGGCGAGGTTCTTCTTGTGGCCCCAAATGACGGTGTCCACGCCGGCGGTGAAGCCTCCACGAGTCCGAGTCGACTATGGAGCGTGAACGGAGAGCCTGTGCTACAACTTTCTCGCGTGTACACGCAGGCGGAGTTGGCCCTGGTGCCATACGTTACCGGGTTCCACGCGAACCGTGTGCACGAGTCTATCTTGGCTTGGCTGGCGAAGCAGTACGCCATGGGCAGCAACATCCTCCTTATCGGCAACCAGGGCGTGGGGAAGAACAAGGTGGTGGACGCCTTTCTCTCGCGCCTTGGCATCCCACGCCACTATATCCAGCTGCACCGTGACACGACCGTGGGCAGCTTGACGATCAACCCCACGGTAGAGGCCGGCAAGGTCGTCTGGGAGGACTCGCCGCTGGTGAAGGCGGTCCAGCGAGGTCACTGCCTTGTGGTGGACGAGATCGACAAGGCACCAGTGGAAGTGGTGCAGGTGCTGAAGGGCCTGATCGAAGACCGCGAGATGCGGCTCGGTGACGGGCGGCAGATCTACGACCCAGCGATGGAGCCGTACACATCATCTGCGGCAGGGACGATGCAGCGCATCGCCATTCACCCGGACTTTCGCATTATCGTCTTGGCCAATCCGCCGGGATTTCCGTTTCACGGCAACGACTTCTTCCGCGAGTGTGGTGACCTCTTCGCCGCGTACGTGATGAGCAACCCGGACGCGGAGTCGCAGCTGTGCGTCTTGGCTGCCTACGCGCCAACCCTGCCGCGGCCACTGCTAAAGCGCCTCGTTCTGGTGTTTCTCGAACTACAGAACGCCTTCACTCAAGGGAACCTAACCTACCCCTTCTCGCTCCGTGAGCTGATTGCCGTGGTGAAGCACATGTCATGCTACCCGCAAGACGGAGTTTACGAGGCACTTAACAACGTCTTTAACTTCGATGCCCGTGACGAGAACACGCTGCGGGTGGTGCGGCAGGTGCTCGCCAACTACCTCCAACCCATGATTCAGCAAGGTGGCCTGCAGCGCCTCAAGCCGTACAAGGCAGGGCAGCCGATAGCGTTGTTGCCCTTTAAGGAGCTGGTGACGCTACCCATGACAACGATGGCCACAACAGCGACGGCGGCGGACGCCGGGCACTTTACCACCCTCGTCTTCCTCCCTGCAGAGGTTACGCTCAGCGAGCATCGCTTCCTGTCGCGCATTATGGAGACGGAGGAGGAAAGAGCCGCGTCGCAGGGACAGGGTAGTCGCACGAGCGATACAGGGGCAGCGGCGTGGCATGTAACATACCCCACCGAGGCGTTCTTCCCTGCCTCACCGGCTGCGGATGCCACACTATCCACCACAGAGGCCTTCACGGAGTGGGCAAGCCAATCCGCCCTGCCATTCGTGAACTCCAACACCGATACGGTTGTTGCCATGACCTCTGTGGCGGCTGTTGGTGGCACCGATGCGGCGACAGAAGCGGCGACCCTGCCGCTGCTCTCGGTCCTGCTGCTTCGCCGCACATCCGCAAAGGATGGCAGCAGCTGGAAGAGTGAACCGTCAGCCACTGCAGCAGCGCTGCGGTTGATTGTCGCGACAGTGCGCCTGCCGCCTTCCTCCATAGAGGTCCGCTACCTTTTCGCCGACAAGGCAGAGGAACTGGCGACGCTTTGGCCAGTGGGCCATGCGCGGTTTGTTGACGTCTCCTCGCCGTACGCGACGGAGCTGGCAGACGCGGCGGAGTGCCTGTCTTCGCTCTTTACATTTACTGGGCTCGACATGTCTACACAGGCGCTTCCTTGGAGAACCGGTTGCGGCGAGGCTGGTGACGCCGTGGGGCAGCAGCAGCACCTCCGCATCTGGCCGCCGTCGCTGGCGACCTGGTCGCACACGATGGGTGGACGGACGTCCCTTCTGCGCAAGAGAGATGGGACTGGATTGGATGGCGAGCGTACTCCGCAGGGCGTTGTGCTGCTGTCTTCTAACAAGACGGGCCGCACAGTACTGATTGACGTGCTGGCAGGGGCCGCCTCAGACTTGTACATGGCGCGCATGGGCCTCGCAAAAGGCGCGACGACGTCAGCGAGCAACACAGCCTGCGCAGCAACCACCACGTCTCTCGAACCTGTGCTGCCTCTCCACCTAGACCGGTGCCTGTCCGCTGCATCGGCGACATCAGCTGCGCAGGCAAGCGTCCGTGTGCTTGACGTGAGTGCCCGCCATGGCGTCATCTGCTTTGCCGCTGCCTCGTCAGCCACAAAGGAGTGCTTTTTTCTCCTCCAAGGGCGAGTCGTGAGGGTGAGCTTCCCACAGCCAGTCGTGTCGTTGCGGTTTGTGGGCAGCCGATTGGCAACTGTGGAGATGGAGGCTCCTGCTGCAGGTGACGCTCGTGAGATGTCGAGACGGAGGGCACATCGCAGCACTGGTGTTGTGAAGGTGTCGGTGGCAGCCGACGGCAGGGCTCATGCGACGATGCTGCCTCTCTCGCCGGATACGCAACGGTTGGAGCTCGTGGATGCCCCTGCGATCGCTGCCGCTGATGATGGACCCACGGCGCACCTCTCTGCGAGCGACCGGAGCAGCGCGTCGCATGACGTCCTTGTCCCAGAGGACTTGAAGGGGTCGCTGTGGCGCGTCGCTGCCGCTACTGCGTCGTCTTCGGCGAGCACGTCCCCATCCGCTGATGGAACATCTGATACCTACAAGGACGACCCGGTCGGTCGCAACGTCGTTTACGCCCGCGTCGAGGGCACCGCAGAAAGCGGGCTGCAGCTGCGCTACTATAAGAGTAAGACAGGGCCTACCTCAGCGAGCGCCGTGCCGCTTGTCCCCACTGTCCTTGTTGACGACGCACGCCATCAGCTTCTTCACATTCATTCTGACGGCCGGACGGTCTCCGCGATCGACACGCAACACGCCACACAGCGCACATTTGCCAGCGTCCCTGAGGCGGCAATCCAGGCGGCTTCCACGTCGCCATCTGCTGCTGCTGCTGCTGCTACAGCGGACCTTTGGTCCCTTGACAACCACAGCGGCACTGTCTACGTGTGGAAGCCGGCGTCGCAGCAGGTCTCCGTTGCCGATGTGAATGGTGAGCGCGTGCGGCAGCGTTACTCAGAGTGGTCGTCGCTGCTCACCGGCAACGCGGCCACTGTCGGTGACGCTGCCACTGTTGAGGAGGACGAGGTAGGCGTGAAAGATTTCAAGATGAAGTACAGCACGCCACGCAAGCAGCCCTCCGGCACCTTGAAGCACGGCGAGATCGACGACAAGGAGCACCACGGCGGCAACACCTGGGCCGGCGGCACGGGCGGCA
Organism: Leishmania braziliensis MHOM/BR/75/M2904; assembly: GCF_000002845.2. Lineage (NCBI taxonomy): Eukaryota > Euglenozoa > Kinetoplastea > Trypanosomatida > Trypanosomatidae > Leishmania > Leishmania braziliensis. The sequence goes on along the minus strand of NC_009300.2, from coordinate 314,245 downwards.
CAGACACTGCGGGGCTTGGAGGGTTGGTGGGTCCATACCGCCTCGATAAGGGCAACCCTGTGCATCAGGTGTCGCCAGAGGAGAAGCGCAAGGTCCCAAAGCACCTGCTGGAGGAGGCGCGGCGGATGGGCCGCAATGCGCTCAAAGAGCGCCTGCAGTCGATTGGCATGTCGGAGGAGGAGTATGAGGAGTACAAGGGCCTACAGGAGCGCGTGCAGCCAGCGGTGGCGCAGCTGCGAGCGCTGCTGATGGGGCTGAAGGCTGCCGAGGGTGAGCGGGTGTGGATGACTGGGCAGACGGACGGTGTGTGGGACGACAAGAAGCTTGTCGAGGGGATCGTGGGCGAAGCGAATGTTTACAAGCGCCGCGTCGACTCGAAGGAGACGAGTCCGTTTCAGCAAAAGTACAAAAAGCGGCTGGTCTTTGTGCTGGACGTGAGTGCGAGCATGTACCGCTTCAACAGCATGGACCAGCGCTTGACTAAGTTGCTCGAGACGACTATCATGATCATGGAGGCCTTTGCCGGGTTCGAGGCGAAGCTGGACTACGCCATGATTGGGCACAACGGCGACAGCGACAACATCCCTCTCGTCAGCTTCAGCTCTCCACCTGCGAACCAGAAGGAGCGCATGATTATCTGCCAGAAGATGTTGGCATACGCGCAGTACTGCTGGTCTGGCGACAACACTGTCGAGGCAATGCGGCGCAGCATTGAGTTGGTGACGAAGGAGAAGGGCGACTCGTACTTTGTGTTTGTCATTAGCGATGCAAACCTGCGCCAGTACGGCATCACACCGCGCGAGCTGGCGGAGATCATTCAGAGCAAGCCGGAGGTGAAGATGTTTTGCATCTTCATCGCAACGCTTGGGGCGCAGGCGTCGCATCTGCAGCAGCAGTTGCCGGCTGGGCACGGGTATGAGTGCATGCGAACAGATGTGCTGCCGCAGGTACTGCGTCAGATCTTCACCTCCGCGAACCTATTCTGAGCCGAGGAGGGACAAAGTCGAATGTGTGCCTTGCGTCCATCCAGCAAACGGTGTGTGTGTGTGTGGGGCGCATTTCTCTTTTCTTCGACCATTCGCCGATGTGCTTGTATGTGCATAGTCTGTATGCGCGTGTGTGGGAGTGCGGAGCTTTCCCCCTTTTTCCCTTCTGCTTAAGTGCAAAAGTGAAGCGTACAATGCTGAACTGGATGGGTGGGGAGGACGGCGCAACCTCTCAGGTGATGAGAGTCCGCTGTGCCTATCCTTACGCCCCCTCAACTTCTTCTGTTTGTCCTTCCCTTTTCCAGCGCCTTGTACTGTTCGCTCGAATGTCTTGCCAGACTTCTTCCCCCTCCTCTTCATATCGGTGACAGGGGGTGGGTGGGTGGGTGGGGAGACGAGGGAAGGGAAACGATGCCCGCGGCGAACAGCCTTCCCTCTTGGTTATTTACTATTGTGCTTGATGCCCAGCGACTAAACACGTCCGCGCACGCTTGTTCAATTGACGAGTGACAGCGAACCGACAGAGAGGAATGAAGGACGGAGCGTTGATTGCGCATCGTCGACAACGACTGAAATGCATGCAGGTCCCTCCCCCCTCCCCCCACACACACCTGTACACTCAGGCACGCTCACCGAAGTGCGACTGCCAAGGTGGGGAAGAGAGACTACCGTGTTACCGTATGCCCCAGGGAGTACTTGAACTGTCAGCCTTAATTTCGATGCCGATAGCCCCATCAGCATTGCACCACTCCCTCTTTTTATTCTCCATCACGTCATCGATCACGTGCTAGTAGGACGTCGCCC
>NC_009300.2:273169-312355 GCF_000002845.2 Leishmania braziliensis MHOM/BR/75/M2904 | reverse complement strand
TTCCCGCATCTCCCCCTCTCTTCTTCCCTCCCCCCTCTGCATGCTTGCTGCATTATTCCGATACCTTCATGTGTATGTCACTCCTCGCGTTGCCGCCTGTTTGTGAGTAGTTGTTTGATTTTGGATTTTCTCTCGTTGCTCATCGTCATTTTTCTGCCCCCCCCCCTCCCCCTTTCCCGCTCTCCCCTCGCCCCCACTCTACCTCTCCGCTTCCACCACCACCACTACCACCACCGTGTCCGGTGTGTTCTCTCTTCATGTCTCGTCCTCTTTCCACCTTTTCTCTTCCCACGCTGTGATTCTTTTCCGCTCTCGTGACACTCTGAACAGCCGGCTGCTGCTACTCGGTGCCCTCATTATCGTCTCTTTCTCTTTCTCTCTCTCTGCGTCTTGGTCACCCGCGCGCACATACCAACACGCTCACGTGGTGCGTCATCTCTGTCCCCACTTCAATCCCCCCCCCTCCCCTCCCCTCCCTTCCCTATTGGACCCCGATAAAAGCTTCTCTGCGATGGGAGGATGACGACGAGTATGCATTGCGCTGTGCGTTGTCGACACCCCCTCCTTCTTTCCACGGCTATCATCACGCCTCTCTTGATTCCCCCCTCCCCCCTCCCCCCTCGCTTGGCTAAGCAAATTCGGCGCACGACACACCCACGCATTTTTGTGCGCCGCTGTTCTTCTTTCCTTTCGCTAATGCGTACACAGGGAACAGCAGTGCACCATTTTACGCCACTGGGCTGAGAGTTACGCGAGCTCGGTTGCCGTGGGAGGTGCGCCTTTATGCTTCTCTGTAGAGGGTAAGGGGAGGGGTGTGTAGATGGGCAGCAGATGGGGAGCTCTTTAAGAGCCAGGAAGAGGGGAGGGCGTGCGTGTGTGTGTGTGGGGGGGGGAGGTAGAGGTTGCGTTGAGAGTGGAGAGGAAGAATGAAGGGGGTGGCGGTGGTCGTTGTGGGACTCGCAGGCTGCCTGTTGCTTCTCTTTTGCAGCCTTGATTATGTGTTAGTCTATCATGATGTTTGTTTGCCGCTGCGTCAGTGTTCTTCTGGCGTATTGCTGTACGTGCGTGCCTCTTCCTCTTCTCGTCTTCTGGCTCCTTCCCTTCACTGTCTTTCCCCCCCGCTCCCCCCCGCTCCCCCCGCTCCCCCCCGCTCCCCCCGCTCCCCCCGCTCCCCCCGCTCCCCCCGCTCCCCCCGCTCCCCCCGCTCCCCCCCGCTCCCCCTCGTCATCAGTCCACTGTAAACGATCAAGAGCGCCCTTTATGTGTTGTCCTGTCCTGTTCTCGTGCGCGCGTGTCTGTTGTGGCTCTGCAGGGTGGGCAATGGTGTTGCCGCCGCCACCCCCCCCTCGAGCTCCCCCCCCCCCCTCCCCCGTGGGTCGTGTTTGTTTCCGACTTCTTTTTTGTTGTCTCCCCTCTCCCCCATTCGCAGTGGTGCGTCGACATTTTTGTGTCTCGTCTGCAACCGTGTGCGCCATGTATTTCGGCTCTCCTCTTCCCACGTCTTCCTCATTCCAGTCCCGGCGACTCATCTGCCGCGAGCACGCCATGGCGGGAGGGGGGGGGCTGACATTTATCTCGCTTATGTGCCTTTTTTTTCTTCTTCTTCTTCTCTCAGTCTGCTGTCGCTGGTGACCCCGTAACTACTGTTGTGGTCGCTGGGGATTTGGGTGGCAGCTTCCATCGTGCTGTCTTCTCTTTCTTGTCTGTTTTGCATCAGTGCTGGTTGACTTGGTCGGCGCACGACTACTGACTCTGCCTCCTCCTCCTCCTCCTCCCCCTCTCTCCGCGTATCTCTCGCTTTCGTGTTCCCTCTTCTCCACCTTTCCTCTGATGTTCCCTCAGTCAGTTGCTCTGCTTGCTTGGTGTGTCTGTATAGATGTAGGCATGTGTTAGCGATGCCTCAGTCCGCTGTCGAGCTGTGTCGATGGGGAGCAGCCGCAGGGAAAGGAACTTAGAGAAGTATGCAAGACGGATGGGGAGGGAAGGACGAAGAGTGACTCGCATACCCACCTACGAAGGTAATCATCATCATTGATGGACGTTAACATTTTGCTCTGTTGTGTTGCTTTCTTTCCCCCTTTTCCTACACCAGAGCCGATATTTCGGAGCAAGCCCACAGCGACGAGTTGCAGGGGCGGAATGAGTGGGGGAAAACATCAAAAAACTCAGCAGGGGCCAAGGGGAGCCCCGCCGTCACACGCGCACAGACACGTTGGGTGGTGTTGGTGGCGGGGAGGCATCTGCAACCGGAGCAGCTGAAACGAAAAAAAATCTGCACCAGGGGTGACAGTTAGGTGGCCACCTTGTAGTCTGCGTATGTGTTTGCATGAAACAACGGGGGCTGTTGTGAGTTCTACGTGTCTTCCGCTGCCCCCATGACAGGGGCCACCTCAGCGCGGCGTCAGGGTCCAGTACCCCCCACTCAGTTCCGTGTAGGACAGCCGAGCAGCCCCCACCCCTGCCGATGCCGAGCCACGCCTGGTGGTGACAGGGTCAGGCACCTACGGCGCAGGGAGGTCGGAGCGGCGCATCGCCAGTGGTGTCGCCGAGCAGGTCGTGGGTGGCGCTGCGTCGGAGCGCGGTGCGGCAGCGAACACGTCTGTGCCCCCCGTATGGTGGGCAGGGGCGGCGCGCCGGTGAGGGAGTCGGCGCGTTGCTGCCCCGCGCGTGTCTGCGGCTGCCCCGCACCCGGCGATGGGCCCGCGGCAGGCGGTGGGGTGGGGCCGAGTGTGGTTTCGCTCATGGCGGAGCTCGTCTTCATGTGTTGTATGGCGGAGAGAAGGGGCACGCTGAGAGAGGGAAGCTCCTCTGCTGGACGCGGGCAGTAAAAGCATCTTGTGCACACAGTCGACACGCAGGCAAGTGATGCAGCTGCACCGATCATGCGCAGTGATGCTATTTTATTGCTGAGCTTAATTTCTGTTCTTCTAACACCATCTTCTTTTCGCTCTCCCATCTTTTCCCTCTCTCTCCCTGTCTCACAGATGCATCACAGAGAGGACTTTCCCCCACCTCTGACCCTTCACTCACTCACTCGCGTATTCACAGGCGCATAGTTTCTCTACTACTCGCCCAGCCTCTGCGGACGGCTCTGTTGCTGTGACTTCCTCTTCCCTTCGCTTCTTTGTTGCTATCTTTACTGCAGCGGTGCGCGTCTGTCTCTGCGTGTGTATGTGTGTGTGTGTGTGATGAGAGACAGCCTCAGCAAGCCCTCGACAGCATCGCCCTCGTCCTCACCTGCACACCTCTGCGACCCCGCCCTTCATCACCCCCTCTCTCGGCACCCACTCGCATAGACGTACGCTGCCAACTTTTCGTCGTTCGATTGTTCTCTCTCTGTTCATCTTTCTCTCTGTGCTACGCGTGAATGAATGCCTCTCCGACGGACTCCCCTGCCCCCCCTTTCCCTTTCTCTAGGCCCCTCTTCACCGATTCCACCCCTCCCCCGCAGAGCTTGTCTCTCGTGAGGTGCGTATAAGGCAGGATTGCCCACGGGGAGGTGATCTATCGGCGTCATTCTCGCTCTGCTTGTCTCCCCTATCCCCTCCCTCCGCCAAAGCTTTATCAAGAGAAGCCTGTGCGCGTATGTGTGTGCGTGCGAGGTCTACCAGGCCGGAGGCAGCACCTTACCTACACAATTACACAGAGCACATCATAGAGGCTAAAGAGCAGAGCAAAGAAGAAGAAGAAGCACTGAGCTTCCGTTGGCCATCAACCGCACAAGCGCTACCTACATAAGCTGCCGTAATGCGACGCTGCGGACGTGCTCCAACCCGGCAGGTCTCTTCCTGCGCTTTGCTCCTGCCGAGCTGGGCGATCACCCATGCGCCCACGCACTCTCGTCGGCAAGTGACGACGACAACGAGTGCGGCCGTGGGTGTTGGTGTGGCTACCAGCATTGCAAGTGCACCATCCTCACCGAACCCATCAACCGCAGCGGCAACAACCGCCGCAGCCGCTGCTGAGGACGCAGCAGCAGTTGCGTATGCGCCATATTCTTCTTCCACCAACGCGCCGGCGTCAGTGATTGGGGCACCCACCACGTCCTTCTATATGGCCCCGTCGAGCGCGTCGCTAGCGGAGATGACAGGTCGGCTTCGAGAAGCGCTTCGGACACTGTCTGAGGTAGAGAAGGCAAAGGTGGAACAGGCCATGAGGGTTACGGCCGCTACCGCCATCTCGAGCCAGAGCTCTTCTGTGAATGTTGGAGAAGGCCGTGTAGCGCTTAGCACAGCTGCGTCGATGCATCACCCTAGCGCTGCTGTCCCTCCCGGAGCGCTTTCCGCAACGTCTACCGAAGAGCCGACCGCAAGCGATAGTAGTTGTCCCAGCAGCAGCAAATCAGGCGGAGACGTCAGCGGTGCTGCCACTGCGAATGCTCCCTCCATGGGGGGGAGGTCTAGCACCACGACCTCGGAGGCAGTGGCGATGCCACTCTCGACGTCATCGTCATGGATTCGAAATAAGAAGCCCAAGTTCTGGGCTCTCGTCAATGAGGCCGGTACCGACGAAGTGGAGGGTGGCGATAACGGCGAAGGATTTGCAACAGCCTTCACGGCTGCTGGCAGTGCAGTGGCGGCACCATCGGGCACCGCGGCTTCTCGTTTGACCAGCGCGATGGCCAGCGCGCCGTTGAAAGCAACGGCACCCACGCTTACCGGTGGAGCTGCGGCCCCAGCGAAGGAGCTTTCACAACTACCGGCACTGGCCGAGCCGCTGCAGACTGCCTCGGACGTAGCAACCGCCTCTTCTCCGCCCTCGAGGGTGGCTGCCAGCACTTTCCTCTCCGCTACGGTCGATGGTCGAACGGACGGAGTCTCGTCGAGCTCACTAAAGGCAACCGGTGGCGCTGTCACAGCGCACAGCGTCCGCACCTCGACGTCGGTGTCGCCGTTTCGCAATCGCTACAAGCGCGACGTGGCGCATGTGCTGTCGGAGTTGCTGAGTAACGACCCCGCGTTGGGACCGCAGCTTCTGAGTCAGCTGTCCGCCGAGAGCCGGCGCCTGCTACTGATCATGGGCGCGGCCAGTGAGTACTTTGGCGTGGATTACGAGGAGGTGGCGGAGCAGGTGAAGGAGGCAGACACGGACAGGGACAACTCAATTTCCTCCAAGGAGTACGACGCCTGGGTGCGGCGTATGGCAGACTCGACGCCGGCGAAGCGTCGCCACGCGAAGGGGGGCCAGGCAATGGAGGGCGCTTTAGCGCCGGTGCTGTCGTTGGACTGTGCCTCTGCTCAGGGCGCCGCGGTGGCAGTCGCACCGCTGCCGCTGTCCTCGACAGCGTCACCGAGCAGCAGCCGGGATGCAACTGAGACAAAACCTTCTGTTCAAGGCGCAGCTTCCACTTCCACGACTGCGCATCCCCCCGTCGCTGTGTCTGCCCCTCTTTCCCGTCAAACGGCTGACATGGCCACGGACACAGCGAAGGCCGCCAGAGCTTGCATAATCGGAGTGATGCAGAAGAGTGCGTCGTCAGCGGCAGAGGTGCCAGCGAGTCACGACGCCGTAGCTGATCGCCTTGCTGCCTCTGTTGCCATGCCGTCGTCCACATCTGCTTCTCCCGAGAATAGCACTGCTGGCAGCAGCTGTGGCCGTATCAGTGACGTCACCGGCGGTGGTGCGCTGGCCTCTCCTTTTCTTCCGACCACCTCGGCTGCGACCGTCACCAGCGCAGCGCGCGCGTCCGTCAAGCAGGACCCGAGCTATATTCCGTGGTCGACATACCTGAGGATTGTCGTGACCGCCGCGCCGCCGTTCCTAGCCTTTGGAATGCTGGACAACTCCACCCTTGTTCTTGCCGGCGGCGCAATCGACAACGCCCTCTCCGGAAGCCTTGGCCTCTCGCAGATGGCCGCCGCCAGTCTCGGCGGCGTCGTCAGCGGCGTGGCGGGAATTCAGGTGCACGGTCTGGCTGAGCGGTATACGCGGGCATCACCGCCACGGCTAGCGCCGGAGCAGCAGCGAGGTGTTTCCTACTCGCGCGCCACGCAGGCGGGAAACATGCTGGGGATGGTGGTCGGTCTCATCCTTGGCATGACCCCGCTGCTGTTCATGAGCGGGTCGACGCAGCTGGCGGAGCAAGAGGAGCGCGATCGTAACCGCTTCCGGCAAGAGGCTGGGCGCAGTCACCAGCGTCAATGCAAGGTGGTTGAGAAGAAAGAGATCGCCCTGCGACAACAGCTGTGGGAGGAGGAGAAGGCGACGCGGGAGGCGCTGCTGCGAGACAAGGACAACCTTTCACTCCTCAGCTCTGTTCAGGGTTGAGAAGGGCAAAGACATGACCCCTTCCACAGGAAGCGATGGTGGCGGCATAGCCAGAGGGAAGATGGGAGAGAGAGTTGGAGCGGCACTCGCTTGCCCTTCGACGGGTACACTTTCTGTGTGCTTTCTGCACCACTCAGCCTCTCCATTGGCGGTGAGCGCACCCCCATGCACAGGCACACGCACACCCACCCACCCACACACACACACACGCACGCATGCACGAAGCGCATACAGGCTCTAACTAGCGAGATTCGCGCGAAATGCTATCCGAGTATATGGCAACAAATAACCATGTATAGGGGAGGGGGGGACGCGGATGGTGTACATGTAGTGAAGGAACCGGTAGCGAGGAAGGAGTAGTTTCTGGGGAGGTGGCGGAAGGCCAGGTGAAGCTGTGCAAGGGTGGTCCGCACCTCAGGCGTGTGGAGCGCGTTTGGCCCTGCGTCGCGTGTCTACCAGCCATGACAAGACACTCCCTCCCTCCTTCCTCTCCTCTTTGTCTATTCCACACTCCTTCTTCCCTCTCTCCCCGTTCCAGCGGCGATTGTCTTTCCTTCTGCCTCACCTTCTTCTATCGTCGTTGCCTACGTACGACTGTTGTTTGTGTGTGCGTGTGTGTGTTTCGCTGGCCACCCGTCTTGCGTTCTTTTGCCGCCGTCTTTAGTGTCTCTTCTGAGCTTTATGACGTTGACGCCCACCCTCGTACGTACGTGTCCAGACTCGCGTGCCAGCGGAGGGGTGGGTGGGGCTGCACTAGGTACGAAGCTGACGTATGTGGCGTGTGTACCGCCATGTCGGCAGCGCCGGAGGTAACTGAGAGAGGAGACAAAGAAAAGGAGGAGAGGGCCGAAGGAAGAAGCTGAGTAGCTCCCGCATGCGGGCGCACGTGCGTGTGCTTCGCTGTCCGTCTCTCTCTCTCTCTCTCCCCTGATGAAACACACGCACACGCGTGTAGATACGGTGGGCAGCTCTGATCTACTATCCCCTATGCATCCCTGGCCTGATGAAAGAGAGGCTCAGCAGAGGAGAGAAATCGAGTCACATCGATTAAGCGATCACCGAGTTCATACACACATCACACATGACACCCGCACACACACACACAGACGTGCAGGTCTGGACCCTTTCATGGAGATCGAAGTAGTGACAGTGCAGTGCTGTTCCCTAACGACAGCTGTGGCTTTACTATACCGCACGGTGTATGAACAGGATGAGCACAGCATGGCAAAGAGGTCCCTCGAGGATATCCTGCGGTCGACACGAAAAGCTGATTGTGGAAGGGGTGATGATGAGAGAACCGGAGTGACTGTGGGAGGTGTGCGTGTGTGTGTGTGTGTGTGTGTGTGAAGGAGGTGACGGTGTCTCTCTTTCTCTCTATCATCTTCTCCCTTCTCCACTCGACGTGTCCGCCTCTCGCTCCCCTCCTTCCGTTGGCCTTTCCTCTGCAGAGCTGCCGGTGCTGCCTCCCTTAGTTCTCTCTCCTCCTTTTCTTCTTCCTCTTCTCCAAACTCCGTCGTTACGATTTACCGAACGGTGTGCCCCATGATGCACACACACACACACACCCACACACACACACACGCACGTGCACACCGTCTTCCCCCCACCCCCAAACACACGGACGCCGTTGTCGCATCCCCCTCCCGCTTTTCTCTTTCTTTCTCTCCACCCCCCTGGCGGTGCAGTAGGTTGCCACGGTTACCTATCACTGATACCCCATCAAACTCACTCACACACGCGAAGTCATCCTCTCTCTCTCTCTCTGTGAAGGGCAGACCCAGGCGAAGGCGTCAGCACCACAAAGGCCTAACGCGCAGAATCTTGTGTTTATCATCTGCCGTCTCGCTCGTCAACCCACCTCTCCACAGGGCCCTCCGCAGCCCTCACAGCATCGATGGACAGCGCCTACTTGAAAAACCATGTGGGGATGCTCCTGGCGAAGGGTATTGCAGAGACGGTCACCGCGCAGCCCAGCAACCCGCAAGAGTACCTTGCCCTCTACCTCCTCCACCAGCTCCAGGAGGAGGAGCGCAAGACAACGGCCGCAGCGCACAAGCGTAAGGTGAATGAGCTTCGGGAGGAGTGGTGCCAGAAGCGAGCGTTACGTGAGAAGTCGGCCGTTGACGTGATCCAGCGCTGTTTCCACCGCTTCCAGAAACGCCTTCACACAAAGCGAGTCGCTGAGGAGGAGCTGCAGGAGATGTACGAAGCGGCCGAGGCCGAGGCGGAGGAGCTGCTGGACGAGGAGGCCGCAATTAAGGCTGCGAAGGGCGACGAGGACACTGAAGAGGATGGTGCGGGTGCGGCGTCGGAGAGGCACTCGGGCTCACTCGCTGCCGCAGCGCTGGAGGAGAAGGAGACCGTGATGAGCGAGGCCCGTAGAGAGTTTTTCAAGTCTCAGCGCTTCCTGCTGACCCTCTCCAAGAGTGCGGTGGGCCAGCTCAAGCACAAGCTGGAGGACGAGGCGGAGCGCGTGCGCATTGCGCAGGACATCACACTCGGTGCCTACCACCGCGCCGCTGCTCAGGAGGCTGCGCTCGTGGAGGCGATGACCACACCTTCCATGGCAAATGCCGCACCTGTGCTCTCCCCCGCCGCGGCGGAGCTAGCGGAGCGCCTCGCTGAACATCGCGACCACCGCTTCATCTGTGTCCCGTACGTCAACTACCTTGTTTTTCGCTGCGTGTGCTACCTCCTGCTCAACACCACACCCAAGGCGACGAACACAGCCGCAAAAGTGGCCGCGCTGCTGAAGCCCTCGGTGCTGGTGCAGCAGCTACGCGCCTTCAACCCTGTGGCCGCGTACGACCGCGGGGTAGCGTTGAAGTTGGAGCGACTTGTGCCAGAACTGAGCTCGGCAACCGGCGGTGACGAGGACATGGACGAGGGCAATGGCGAGGGGCGCCGCAAGGAGAGCGACGCGCTTGCAGAGGAGGGCTCCAGCGTTCCGTTCACGCAGCCGATGACACGTCAGGTGCGCCGCGCCGCGCGTGTGCTGCGGACCTGCTGGCTGGATGGAGAGTACCAGTGCGAGGTCGACCCGGAGGAGTTTTACACGGAGGAGATGCTCGAAGAGGATTCCGCCAAGGCGGAGGTCGACGGCGACGAGAACGCACTGAAGCAGAAGCTCATTCCGACGCTGGCAGATGAGATTGAGGCAGCAGCCAAGGCACGCGAGCGTGTGGCGGAGCTGCGCAGCATCGTCGAGGCGCAGGTGAAGCAGCGTGGGGGTATTGTGATGTATGGCCTACTGCGCTTTGTGTCCGCCGCTGTGGCGTACCGCCAAGCACGCGATGCCATCGTGCAGCAGCGACAAGAGATGGGGCTGCCGATGGATAACTTGGATGAGCTGCCCGAGGATGAGGCCGAGGACCCTATGAACGACGAGGCACTGATAGATGAGGAAACCGGTGAGCTGGATGTGGCGGGCGTGCAGGTGCTGCAGGAGCGCATCGGCGTGGACACGGAGGAGGCGCTAGCGAAGACGTGGGAGGCCCGCGACCGACGTCAGCGCGAGGCATACTCGATGAAGGCGATCAGCCTGCAGCAGCAGCTCGACGCTAGTGAAGAGGACGAGGAAGAGGACGAGGGCGAAGGCGCGTGAGCACTCAGGTTGACTGCCACAGAGAACTACCGGAGGGGAGGGGGGGTGCCACCTGACCCGACACCTGCCCACTAACAGCCCCCCTCCCCTACGATAGGTGAGCGCAGTTCTCAGGGCCGCCTCTTCCCCCCTCCTTTGCGTCCTGTGCACTCAGCCCACGTACTGCTCACAGCACAGCTTTGCGTGTCTCTCTGTTTTGTCTCGCCCCCCACCCCCCCACCCCCCCCTTCCTTCGTCTTGCTCTCGTTGCGCATGTAGTGTAAGTCTATAGATGTGTGTGCGTGGTGGGGTGCGCAGGTGCCGTGCCGCTTCCCCCCCCCCCCTTCCTCGCTTGTCCGCCCCTCCTTTTCGTTTTCCCCTCCTTTTTCCCTTTTCCGTTGTGTTTTTGCTCGTTTGGCTTTTGCGATGTACGTAATTCCGCTTGCTGTGCAGCAGCCCCCTCCCCCCCCCCTCCCCCCACGACGACGACCACCACCTCCTCTTTGTTTTCGGCAGAGGTGGGCACGCACTGGTGCGTGTGTCGGATGCATACATGCATATGCTTGCCGATCTGTGTGACTGGGCCTGAGCACTGCCCTGTCTCTGTTTGTTTGCACATACATATATATGTGCGTGCGTGTGTGCGTCTGTGTGTGTGTGTCTGGGACGCTCGACGCTCTTTCGCTGCTGATTGAGCTGACTCACTCCCTCCCTCCTCTCCTCTCCTTCTCTCTCGTTGGCTGTGCAGGCGTGACCACCGCCCTTCTCTTTTCCTTGATGATGTTGTCTATCAGAGCGCGACGGAAGAAACAACAAATGCGTATGGAAATACCCAAACAGAAAACCTCTGCTGTGAGGCGCAAGGGGTGATCGCGCGCTACACGTGCGCGTGCGGGCCGAGGATGAGAACGTGACTGGGATCTTTTTTTTTGAATCTGTCTTTACACCAGCACAGACGTATTCACACGAGCACGGCAGCCTCTCTCCCCCTGGCTGATTTCGGCTATATGTGCGCCGTCAATTGACCAGACGATGGGGTGGGGCGTAGGACACACGCACCCCACAGCATGCATCCCGTGTGGTGAGTGTGTCCTTCCCTTTCTCTCTCTCTCTCTCGATCATGCATGCATGTCGTTGCCTCTTGTGGATCATGCGCGATCAAGAAGAGAGGGACTAACCACATGCACCCCCCACGATCGGTCGTGTGCGTGTCACGTTTCTCTCTGATTTTGAGCTCTCTGTGAATTTTCCCCTTGCGCTTCGGCCCCTCCTTCCCTTTCCTCTGCACGCGACTGCTCCTCCTGCTGATCCACTGCTCGCGCGTGGATGTCGTTCTCTTCCTCTCTCCCTCTCACTCTCCTCTTGTGTCTTCCCACCTACACGCGTGCCTCTCCCCTCAACAGTCTCCGTACACACGCGAGACGAACAAACAACAACAAAACAGGGCGAGCAATCGTGGCGTGGGCGGGCCACTGCGAGGAGTTGATGGAAACAACGAGGGGCCTTCTGCGTGGCAGGGGAATGTTTCGCCTCACCTTCCCCCTTTGCCTCTCGTCGAAGCAGCTCTCGCACGGCCCGCTCGCCACGCACACACACAAGCAGAGTTTTCGCCAGTCAAAAGAGGCACTGCAGACGAGTCGGCGGCGCTCACAGACGCTGCGCACAAACTTCAGTTTTCAGCAAAAACTGAACCAGGAGTTTGGCGCGCGTCAGCACACCTTTGCGCAAGAGCGGCGCTCTATGCAGGGCGCCGCTGAGGATCTCATGTACGACCGCGCTTACCATGCTGAGCGGCGCGGCGGCAGAGCGGGACGGGTCTACCGCACTGCCAAGGACCGCGCAGCAGAGATGGCGACGGCACGAGAGCTGCTTCACATGGAGGAGAACACGCGGCGACTCATGAAGAAGGGCCGCACGCAGCGTACCGAGTTGTTCCGTGCGCAGAGGCAATGGAGCCGCTAAAAGGAAGTTCAGCTGCGCAGCCGCAGCAGCCTCTTTCACTGTTGTTGTTTGCTCTGCTGTGCTCGGCCACGCGTGCACACAGCTGGGAGATAACGAGAGAAGTATTTCGCGGCACGAGTGGAAGGCTACCTCCCTCCTTCCAAGCGTATGAAGTCCCTCGGATTCCACGTGACGTGTCTCTCTCTCTGCAAGGGGATGGTGGAACCATCAGCTGATCAGCGTAGAGACCAAATAAACGCAATATGGATGAAAAAATATGAAGCTCATATGCGCGCCTCTCCCTGCGTTAACATGAGAGCTGAGCAAGATGGCGGATCCATGCGTGTGTGCGGGCTCGGGTGTGCGTATCCTCGGCACGGAAGCTGCAGGTCTAGTTAGTAGTAGGCGGATTAGCAGCGGACAAGAAGAGGGGGCATAGTCAGTACGTGCTCCTCTGTCTTCTCCTTCCCTCTCTCTGTGGCACCCCGCGCTCACGCCGTCGTGTACACAAGGATGGTTTCCACGGCGGTGTTTGCTTGCTATGGGGGGGGGGCAAATAATGTGAGTGCCGCCGAATGCATAGTACAGTCGACGCCAGATCGCCTCTCTCTCTCTCCACTCACGTCGTATGGTCACTCTTCTATGAATTCGTGCTCCTACGCTTCTCTTCTTTCCCTCCCTCTCTCTCTCTCTCTATGCCGTGTGCACGAGAGGCAGCTGAGCGGTTTGCTCGTCGTGGCTATACAGACGTGGCCCCCCCATCTTCCTGGCCATTTCGTTGTGTGTTTTTTCTCATTTCGTGCGCACGGCTGCCATGTCTGTGCCGCTAAATTGCTCGACAGTGGGCTTGGGTCGGTGGGCCACAGTAGCGGCGGTGAGGCCTTTGTCGTCCGTCGGCGCCACCACCACCCAGCGCAGCGCTTCCTTAGCACCATTCGCGGCGGCGCTGGACGTGAAGAAGCGCTTTGCGTCGACGGCGACGGACAGGGCAAATGCACACGGGTCCTGCAACAGCAGCGAGTCCGGCTTCTTCCGTGCCTATCGCAGGTTCCGGCGGGAGCGCCGTGCTGACCACGACCGGCAGTACACGACGCTGTCGATGTACCTAGAGCGGCTGCCGCCAGGTTTTCGTGGGCTTCTTCTGTGGTCGCCGCTACTCGCACTTTTGCACTTTACGTGCCGGCAGGCGAGAATCTACTATCTCGAAGAGGAGGAGCCATGGTACTACGTGGCACTCCCACGGCGGTGGCGTTACCGGGTCGGCGGGGAAGGCAGCGGTGCGACGGTGCATGTCTCGTCGCTGTTACGGCGGGCACCGCCCTCCACGACATACTCCCTGCCAAACGCAAGCCAAGGAACTGAGAGTCAGGGGAGTAGATCGACGGTGACCACCACCACGACGTATGCGTTTCGCGCTACTGACGTGCAGGACGCCGCCGCTGCTGCTGCTGCTGTGGCGGGTGTCCCTCTCGCCGGCTCACCCCCGGTCGCCTCCTTTCATGAAGTCTGCGTCCGTCGTGTTCACACGGATGAGGGCGCGCCGCCTGCAGCGACGGCGCCGGCTCCGCCACCGGAGGAGACGCACCGCTACGGTGTGTGGGGTGCCCCGCTGGTTGTGATTCGTGATCCGGCCACGCAGCGTGTGATAGGTTACACGACGGCGGGATAGCCCCCCCCCCCCCCCCCCCCCCCCACACACACACACACTGTAGCTCCTCCCCTCCCTCTTCATCTCATTTCCTCCTCTTCACTTCGCACTTGACACGCCACACAAGTGCGTGTGAGCGGGTGGAGGCGAGAGGCGGGGTGATGAGGGAGCCTTACCACCTTCTACACGCATCTGCGCTGACGTGGCACACGTGCAGGCACGACATACATACGCATCCACGCGTACGGACATACAAGGGTCTTCGTCATTTTTGGTCAGATATAATGGAGAGCGCAAGAGGGAAGAGTGAGTCGGTGTGTGTGTGCGCGCGTCTCTCTCTCTTTACTGTCGCTTCAACTTGTTTGTTTTGCTCAGTAAGCAGTGCTTCGGCTCCCGACTCAGGCAGAGAAGGCACGCAGGTGTAGAGAGCCACGCACCAGCAGGGGGCGGCCCTAGAGCCGTATACGAGAGAGCGGAGGAAGGGGGGAGGTGGTAGTGGTGGGGTAGGGAAGATGCAATCAATGGTGAAAGCCTACGTTTCGCTACGTCTTAAGGTACACGCGCGCGGACTGCACCCCCCCCCCCTCTCCCACACCCATTGCCTCTCGCTTTCTTCTCTCGTCCTCGACTACGCAGAGAGAGCTGTGCTGCATTCCTCATGCTCTTCTATCACTGCCATCCATATACCGTCCGCTTATCTCCTGTTTTTTTCCTCTCCGTTGTTGTACGTCTCAACGCCACACCCTCCTCACTTACCTCACTTACCTCACCCACCCACCCGCACGCACGCACGCACGCCCACACATGCGTGTGCCCACGTGCGAGGCGGACCCGTGGCGATCGCTGCCTCTTTTCCGCTTCTGCGTTATTTCTTCGCTTCCCTTTTTTTTGGTGCTCTTCCCGCCCCATTTGTGCAGCTTTGCTCGCCTTCGGCTTTCTGCGTCTGTGCCTGCGGGTGAGCGAGCGCGCGCGTCATGAACTCGGTGGATGAGCTGAACCTGCTGCTGGGTATTGGCCCGTCACGACCCCAGCTCCCCCTCACGCTTCGCAAGTCTGGCTACCTACCGGTGCGCTCCCTGGGCAAGGGAAGCTACGGCCAAGCCCTCCTTGTTTTCCATGAGCCGAAGCAGCAGTACTTTGTCGTCAAGCACATAAACCTCGGCTGTTTGTCGTCTCGCCAGCGGCACGATGCGCACAACGAAATCAACATCCTGCAGAAGCTGCACCACCCCAACATCGTGCGCTACGCCGAGTACTACGAGGAACACCTGCACCTGTACATCGTCATGGAGTACGCTGACGGCGGTGACGTTTATTCCTTGTTGAGCAGTGCGCAGGCGGCGCGGAAGCTGGGAGCGGCTGGCAGGTACCGGGGCGACTCTGCCGCGACTCCAGGTCTCTTGTCAGAGGCGCAGGTCGTCAGCCTCTTCGTGCAGACCACCATGGCAGTGAAGTACATGCACGACCGCCGCCTGCTGCACCGGGACATCAAGTCATCGAATGTTTTCCTCACCAAGAACCACGTTGTCAAGCTCGGCGACTTTGGCATTAGCACCGTCCTACAGAGCACAGTGGCCATGGCGAGCACCATGTGCGGGACGCCGTGCTACTTCTCCCCTGAACTGTGCCAGGGCCGTCCATACAACAGCAAGAGCGACATGTGGGCGCTCGGCGTGCTGCTCTATGAGCTGTGCGCAGGCCATGTCCCGTTTGAGTCCACAACGATGAAGGCGCTAATGCGGGACATTGTGCACAAGCAGCCGCCTCACATCCCCGCCGTCTACTCGGAGGGACTTTGGGAGCTGATTGTGCAGCTGCTGCAGAAGGACGCGCGGCGGCGCCCCGACGCTGGGCAGGTACTCATGTCACCCGTGCTGATGAAGCATGTGCCTGACCTGATCGACCAGCTCGCCGCCGACACGGCCAGCGGCGGTACCCCTTCTTTAGGCGGCGTTGGCAGCATTCATGTAGATGAAGCTCCTCGTGCGCCCGCTGCTGCTCCGCCACCCCCACCGCCACGAAAAGCGCAGCAGGTCCTGCCACCTCCCAATAAAGCTGGTGGTGGTGGCGTTGCGAGTCCCGGGCTGCCCGCTGCCGCTGCCGCTGCCTCTCCGCTGTCGTTGTCCCCATCGCCACTGTCGCAAGCGCAGCGGCAGCGGCACCCCTCCCGCAGCGGTGGTGGGGCCGGCGCCTCCTCGATTGAGGCGCTGGTCGCTCGCTTCGATGCCCAGAAACAGCAGATTGTAGAGACGAGGAAACGCAAGTCTGGATACCAGGCGGAGCTGCAGGGCACGGGCGGCACCGGTGGCGTACCGCACGCGTCTGGCGCCGAGGGGCATTCACGTTTCTCACCAGGTTCTGCTGCGGCCCTTCGACAGCAGGAGCTGAGGGTGAATGGCGGGGGGGTCGGAGGCGGCGTGGCACCCACACGGCCCTCGGTTGGTAGTGCACGCCCGCGAGCCACAGGTGCCACGCCTTCGCAGGCGGCCTTCATGCCACCGCCGCTCCCAGCGGCGCTCCGCGACATCGGCGCCATCGATCAGCGCTGCCCCGCAGGGCTGCCAACCACCCCGTCACCCCCTTCCCGACAGCGCGGCAGCGTGGCCGCCGCGCAGACGCCAAAGGTCAAAAATGTTGATGCGGTGCTGCAGGCCCCCAATGCCCGTGTGGGCGAGCAGGCGATACGTGCCCAACCGTACCCGGCTGCTTCACAGCGACGGCACGTCGTTGGGGAGCTCGACGAGAGTGCTGCGCCGCCATTGGTCTCGGGGGGAGCAGCGCCAGCGGCAGACGAGCTGAACGCGATGCTGTCGGAGCTGTCCTCTTGGCGAGAGCGCAGTGTTCGGCGGCAGCTGCGTCAGGACAGCCATCGCGCACGCCGGAACAACACAAGTGACAAGACTGTCGTTGTGGCGAAGCCGAAGCCTGCTGCCGCGAAGTCGGACACCGACATTCCCTCTCCGCAACCACCGACGTCGCCGTCTGCATTTTCCGCGCCGCGCAACCAACTGGGTAGGCTCGCAGCGCCGCCGAATTTCCATCGGCCTGGGGTAGCGGAGGGCGCAGTGGCCCCCGGACCGAAGGGCAACGCTGCACTCCACGCCAGGCAACCGCATGGGGTGGGCGGCGGTGTACAGGCGAGTGAGGCGCATACAAGGGATGCAGCAGCGTCGCTCAGCGGAGCCACTGCCCCCTCTCTCGGGGCGAACACTCACAGCAGTGACGACGACGGGGATCGAAGCGCCACGCTGAGCTTTGTCGACGCGCTTGGCACTGCACTCGACGTCGATGCCGTTCAGGCTGCCGCTGCAGCAGCGCAGCAGCAGCGCCCACTGCCACCACCGCCGCCACTAACTTCAGAGGAGGCTGGTAGCGCTGGATGTCTGTCAGGACGGGTACCGTTCTCGCAGCAGTCTATGAAGAAGACCTTCCACGGTACGAGTGACAGGATTGATTCCCTGCAGTCCACACTGATGGCCGGCACGGTGTTCCGCCATATCCCTGTCACAGCGATGCAGGCCGAGACGATGCGCGGTACCTGCGCTGATGCCACTGCGACGGCGGCCGCTGACTGTGCAGGGGAAGTGGAGGGTGCAGCCGACATCCACTTCAGGACCTCCTGTCTCTGCGGTCGTGCCGAGACTTCGCATGGCTACCTCTCCATGATCTACGGCTCTTTTGTTTGTTCCTGTAGCGTGTGCGTTCGATTCACCGGTGCTGCACACGGTGTGGAGTGGCTGCACCTGCCCGAGGTGGCACATGGACTGCCGGCGCTGCTGTCTTCGTCGACTCCATCGGATGTACCAGGTGGGTGTTCTACGACGGCGACGCCCAGTGCAGGCGCCGGCGCTGCTGCTGCTGCTATGCCGCGCGCTCATAGTAGGGGTACGCCGCTGAGCCATAACCGAAACCAGGAGGCGGAGGCAAAGGGGAAAGGTGGCGACAGTGCCAGCTGCGCCCCACTAACACCAACGCAGTCTCCTAGCCCCTCGTCCCGTTGCTTGAGAACGGCGAGCGGCGCCCGCACTGGCGATGAAGCCACGGAGGCGCTTGGCCAAGCCAACATTCGAGCCTACAGCCACCGTTCACAAGTTGCAGCGCCGTTGCAGCTGGAGGAGGACCTGCGCCAACCTGTGCTGCACCCACCCGGGTCATTGCTTGCAGGCGGCGGCGTGGCGACAAGGAGCCGGAGCGTGCTGTATATTATCTACACCTGCCTCACCTGTGGCGCTCTCGTCGGGATGCAGCACGAAGGCGTGGAAGGGATTCTGCTGCCCAAGACCACGCTCGATACCCAAAGCCTCGATATTCTGTCCTCGTGCGCGCAGGCTGTCGACCTCGACGCAACAGAGATGGTCGCGGTGGGCGGAGGGCCCCCCTGCCATGGAGTCGGTTAAGGTCACGCAAGCAAAGAAGAGGTGGACAAAAGAGGCAACAGTGGGGAGGGGAGGGGGTGGCGAATGGGAACTCGGCTGTGGTGATGATAAACGTCTCTCTGATGCGCGTGCACGTGTGGGCCACCAGCGGATGCCTCGTCCCTTGTGAGTGTGCGAATGTCCTTTTTTTTTTCGAAGGCGCGCCTTGCCGCACCCCTCCCCTGCCCCCCTCTTCCTTCTCTCTACCACTCTTCACTGCCGGCGAGAGGTATACCTCCTCTTCCCTCCCCCTCCCTCCCTTCCTGCGGCAGCGTGCGTACATCTCCACCTAGGCGAGTGTATATGACGACGGGTGGAGGTGTATGCACGATGAGAAGCTGACTTCGGCATCTCTTCGCATGAGCAGGTGCGCCTGTTGATTTTCCCCCTTTTCCTCTTTTCACTGATGTGCTCTTCATTTGTGTTTCACCTCTTCCCTCTATAATTTTCGCTGCTGTGCCCCCGTGTCCGATCGACTCCCCCCTCCTCCCCCTCTCTCCTACCATCGGTCTCTCCTTCCTCGTCTTTCTCCCCCGATGTCTCGTATGATACACGCGTGTCTGTGTGTGTGTGGGGCGGGGGGAGGGGAGGGGGGCATGTCAGCCGCATCCATCCTCTCTCTCTCTCTGTTCATCTGATTTCACCGGGCACGTGGCGTCACGCTGCCGTTGTTGGAACTCATCACTCTTCATCTTCGTCTTCTTTTCCTTTTGCCGAAGCATTTTACGTGTGCGCATGTGAGGCTTTCTTTTCTGTTCCCTCTCACATCTCTGTCCGTCTCTTTCGCGCCACCTGTGTGAAGCACGTATACCCGTGCGCCCCCTCGCTCCCCCCTCCACTTCTCCCTACCCCCCTCTCTCTACTTCAGCCCCCGTCTTCTTTGCCACCGATGCAACGCTGCTTTTCCCCCTCCCCCATTCACTATACCCTCTTTTGGAGTCCACCCACACCCACACCCACACACCCACACCTCCGCACGCCCACGCCCAGTGCTCCAGCTATCACTTGTCCTCGCGTGCTCTCTTTTCTTTTGATGTTCATTCGCGTCTTCCTTGCGTGGTTGTGTGGCTTGCCGTGCATGTCTCTGCAGTAAGTGAAACGCTTTGCTGTCTTCATGCTGAGGTGCACGTGTGTCTGTTCGTTGACAGCAGTGTGGGACACCGCATACGAGAGAGGGCTGGACGGAGGGCAGCGTGTCTTCTCTCCCCCCTCCTCTCTCTCTCCCTGCTCGCATCCTCTTCTCTCTTTCTGTCGCTCCAATGTATAGGGAAAAAGGGAAGAGGGAGGCTGGGGGCTGTCTCCCTGTGTGGTATGCGTACGCTGGTGATGGTCGTGTGTGGACTTGTGCCCTCCTATACACCATTTCGTCCACGAGAGCGAGGATGGAAAGCAAGAAGGGGGAAGGGCCCCGCTTTGCAGTGATGGAGGGTGCGAGACGGTTTACGCTCATCGCTTCCCAAGGAGCGGTGCGGGGGGGGGATACGGCAAGAGGGGAGAGGAATACGTATGCGCTGACGCTCGTGTATGGGCCTTGTGGCGCGCGGATGCACCCCCCCCGAACCTCTTTCTACCGTCCCCCCGTCTTCCCTCGCCTTGTCTCACATCACCCCTGCCTGTCTCTTTCTCTTCCCTGGGCACACATCAGCATCAATCACAGCGATCGGTGGAGATGCTCCTCTCAGCATTTCTACTGAGTTGTATGTCAGAACGACAGTACCGCAGAGCGCTGTCGTGCCTGATTTTACTCTCCTGGAGACTGTCTGATGACCTTCCCTTCCCTGTTCGTATCTTCTCAAGTGCACCTACTCGGCCCGTTGCTGACACCGGTCGGCACTGAGCTTTTTCATAGTTTCCCCCCCCTCCAACAGCGAGCAGTTCTCGCGTGCTCGACAGGCAAGTCCATTTCCACTGCTCCTGCTCGCTCTCTCTCTCTCTCTCCCCTTTCACCTTTTCAACTTGCATTCACCCATCAATCCTTCCGCTTCCGCTTTCCTTTTCTCTCTCCCTTCATAAGCGCAACAGGAAGACTTCAAACGAGCACACCTATACTGCCCCTTATCGACCTCCTCCATCCTCACTCATCACCTGTGCACTTCTCTCGTGCTAACGCGCTGCTAGCACAACAACACCTAGTGCTACACACATTGAGCTACAGACACGTGCTCCTCCTTCCACCACCTACGCTTTCCACTACCAACACGTCCAGCGGCAACGGCCTGGATGTAGCTGCGGTGGGTGCCGGCATGCTCGATAGCTCCGCGGCGACGCACATTCGCCGCCTTTGGCCGTCGCCGTGCGTCTCCGTTGTGGGGCTGGACGGCAACTGCAGCCCGCTTGCGCGCCACCAGCACTTCCATGAGGCGCGCATCTGCCGGCGAGTAGAGACGTCTATCCCATGGATGTACCCGAGCGACCTGGTACAGCGCTGCTGTACCACGAGACGGAGTCGACGTCCGAGCTCGGCTTCTACACTCCGTGCGAGTCTCTATGGGTTGGTGTTGCCGCTGACCATGATGACAACTTCGCCACCTTGAACTCTGTAGCCGTGCTGAGCAGCGGTGCTGCAGCCTATCTTTTTATTGTCCTCGCACAGGACAGGGGAAGTTAGTGGTGCGACCGCACTTCCCCCTCGTCCCCTCCCCCCTTTTCCTCCTTCCCTCACTTCGCCACCACTCTCACCCTCTCTCACCCACTCTTTTAAGAGTTGGTGGGGGCACAGAGAGGGGCCTGTTTGTTCCTCAGGAATGATGCAGTGATGGGCCGCGTGTTCGAGCACGCTGTGCTGTGGACCAAGAGTCCTCAATGCTCTTCGTAAACCTTCTCAGCTCTGCTCTTGGGGCACCTATAGTAATCCCGGGTAGGCGTCCTCATGCCTCGCTGCTTCTCATCTTGTTTAATACCCTCATGACGGGAGACGCACGCCTCAGTGCATGGTATCTCGGGCTACCACCTAGCCCCCCCCCCTCCCTCTGTTTTGTGTGGGGGAGCCGAGCAGCCCCCACCCCTGCCGATGCCGAGCCACGTCTGGCGGTGACAGGGTCAGGCACCTACGGCGCAGGGAGGTCGGAGCGGCGCATCGCCAGTGGTGTCGCCGAGCAGGTCGTGGGTGGCGCTGCGTCGGAGCGCGGTGCGGCAGCGAACACGTCTGTGCCCCCCGGTATGGTGGGCAGGGGCGGCGCGCCGGTGAGGGAGTCGGCGCGTTGCTGCCCCGCGCGTGTCTGCGGCTGCCCCGCACCCGGCGATGGGCCCGCGGCAGGCGGAGTCGTGGGGCCGAGTGTGGTTTCGCTCATGGCGGAGCTCGTCTTCATGTGTTGTATGGCGGAGAGAAGGGGGCGCGCTGAGACGAGAGAAGAAAACCAACCCTCCCCGAGGACATGCCTCTTGTTGACTCACGACCCCTCATTTTTCCCCTTTCCCTCTCTCCCACGCTTTATCTCGCACACGCATGCTCTTCATCCCTTCCTGTCTCTTGGCCTTTCATGCCATAATTTTTTACAGTGTCTATGTCCTCTCGAGCTGCCGCAGCCACTGCTGTGGCGAAGGTCAGCCGCCTCGTCTCCCCACGTCTCCGCATCATCCAGCGCGACTACCTCACCCGCCGCGGCGGCCGTACACATCAGGTGCGCTCGGCCGTCGCGGTCGACTACACGCCAACGTACTTTGCGGCTTACAAGAACGATGCGGCACAGTGCCCGCGGCTCATCGATGCTGAGGTGGTGCATGGCGATGAGCAAGCGTTCTGGTCGGCTCGCCGAGACTTCTACCGTAGCGGGGCATCGCGGTCGTACTACCCCACATGGGACCGGCAGGCGCAGGCGCTTATCATGCTCACTCGCGAAGTCCCACGCATTCCACAGGAGGCCTCCTTTCGTCTGTTTACACTGGGGTTGAGGATGATGTTGCTGCCGCGGCTGATGGTTGGTGCGGAGCTGATGTTGCCGTCATGGGTGACAATGAACGCGGAGGCGTTGCTGGGTGAGGCTTTAGACGAGAAGATGGCGAAGACGGCTGGCGACGGCAAGGCGACTGGTGCGGCAGCAGGTGCTGCTGCTGCTCTGTCCTCGACATCTTCGGTGGGTACTGGTGAAAGTGGCGACTCGGCGAGTGAGGAAAAGAAGTAGCAATGCGAGAAGGCAGCGGCAGTGCTACTTCTTTTCGTGCGTTATAGCGTCAACGGTTTGCCTCTCCCTCTCACGACGGCAATCTGCGCTCCTTATCATCCATCCCTCTGCCTGATGCGTAGTGATGCGTGAGAGGAGTGTTGCCCTAGGCTTCGATGGCGGTGGGCTGTTCTGCTTTGGCAGCTTTTCGAAGCGTTCGCGCTCTTTTCTCTCTCTATCGTTCATGTGCGTGCCTGCGCCTGTGTGTCGTAGCTCTTGCGGCGGGATTCGTTCTGCGATATCGCTGTCCGCGCGTTAACGAGTGTGGCGATGATTGTGACTGTGTTGGACTGCGCTCCGAGTAGCTCACGGAAGACGGCGAGGAAAAAAACAAATGCCGTGGCAGCCGGCGAGGTACTTCTCCGGAAGGGAGCGATGCTGCAGAGTGGTGGTCGCATGGGGGACGCTTGCTCCTGGAACTTGTGCTTATTCAACTCCCCTTGTCGCGCCACACCCCGCCATGGTGCAGGGACTGTGGAGGCGGTAGTGCTTCTCTGGAGCGTGTGTGTGTGTGTTGGCCGAAGGGGACGTGGTACGCCGGAGAGGGGGGGGGGAAGCGGGGGCGGGGTGGGCGGGAGAAGAGGGGGAGAAAGACAGCGTGGCGACTACGTGCGCCTGTCTCTCTCTCTCTCTCTCTTTGTATGGTGGGCGAGTGAAGTGTGGGGTGCAGCGCCATCACGTTGGCCCGCCCATCTGCTTCCTCGCCAGCGACGGCTCACCGATGCTCTTGGATACGCTTCGCCTGCGCACTTGGTCGCTTTCCCCCCCTCTCTCTCCCTCCCTCTGGTCGGTCATCTTCCGCTTTACGTTTTGGTTTCCGTTCTACTTTCCCCCTACCTCGCCTACTTTTTTTTTTCCTCTTCGCGTGCGGGGAAAGTAGAGAGTTGTGGTGTGTAGTTGGGCCGCCCAGTACCGACACGCCTACACTTACTCAGACAGAGACAGAGGCTGCGCCTGTTGGGTCACTCGTTGGCCGCCGCTGCCCTTACACAACTTCCTGTCCTTTCCTTAGCCTTTTCTCTCTCTATTGGGAGGCACCGCCCCATACGACGAGTATCACCCGCTCCCCCCCTCTCCCTCCCACTCCCACCTACCCAACAGGCGCATGTCACGCTACATCCAGCTGCTGGGCTCTGACACGCCTAACGGGTACGGTGGGTGCTGCTACTACGGCCCGCTCGATCATCCTGCGCTGCGTGAGTCCACCTTCACCTGCTCAACGGGGTCGAGTTCGTCTACCGGGGTGGTGCCACCACAGGCTTCAAGACACATCGGCGCTGTTGATGCCGAATATATGTTACAGTCGGGCGCTGAAGTTAGTATTTCCGCGCCTACGCTTGAGCTATCAGTGCGTGCACGTGCCCACGACACGCTTCACCAGCCCTCCCCGACGAAGGAGGCAGCCGAGTCTGCGGTGTCCCCGTTGCGGAACTACTCCTCGTACCTCGCGGCGAAGCGACCAACGTGGCCGCGAGCTGGTTTACTCCACCCCTCCACACTCCTGCATCCACGGTCACCATCGCCATCCGTATCCCCATCAGCGGTAGCAGCGGCGTCAGCGCCGCACGTGACGGGAGACGCCGGCTTAAGTGGCGGTGAGGGCTACATCTTCTTCAACTGTCCAGAGGGCACACAGCGGTTTAGCTCGGAGGCGAACATCAAGCTCAAGAAGGTGCGAGGCTTCTTCTTCACGCGGTGGAGCAGCACGGGGGCCAGTGCGTCTCCTTCCACTTCCGCCACTATCGCCGGTTCCGCAGAGGATGAGCAGCACAGGAGCGCATCAGCGGACCCCGTCGCCGATTCCGCACCTGCGACGATGTTAGAGGGGCCTGTCGGCGCGGCGTCGGCTGTGATGGGACTGCCTGGCATGCTCTTTACTATCAACGATGCCGGCGTACGGCATGCCACGTTCTTCGGCCCAAGCGTGGCCCTAGACGGCCCACAGCAGCTCGCTTGTATTGATGCCCTCACGCCGGCCAGTGTACGCAACGGCGATGGTGGCAGCAAGCCCCACCACACCAGTGCGCATACCCATGCGCCTGTTTGCCCCTTTTCGTGTGCTTGCGACTCAGTTGCGCTTTCCTCAACAGGAAGATCAACGGTAGCTGCGGCAGGAGCCCAACAATCCCCGCCACTACCGTCGACTGGTCTGCGTGGCTTCTTGACGGCGCTACGCCTCCACTACTTCCAGTACCGACCTATGATTTTCCGGCAGCTCCACGGAGTCGTGAGAAGGGCGACCGATGAGGCGGTGGGCTGCAGCCACGGTGACACCCTCGCAGGCATGACGGCGACTGCCGGGAACAACCAGCTGTACTTTGTGGAAACCGTGGGTGAGCCAACGATGTTGCACGGCTCACGAGAGGGTGGCCCACTGGCGGACGCGTCACCGTTTGTTCATGCAACACTACCCCTCAGCTCGCAGAGTCTTCTTGTGGCGTTTCGCGTATCGGGTGGCCATAGAAATGGCAAGAAGGCGAGCGCCACGGCCGCCGCCGCCGCGAGTGATGTGATGCTCAGCCTGTCACAGCCGGCGTCTCCGCCCACGATGACCGAAGGGGAGCAGCGGCGTCATTTGCATTCCTCAGTGCTCACAGAGGGACGAAACGAAAGGACAGTCGCGGGTGCGTCAGCGTCAACGGTGTCCTTCACGGCCCCAACGAGTCATGATGTAGTCTTTGGCTACGCGATCATCGTGGCGCCGGGGTCGAGCTTTGACGCCGCCAAGGCGTGCGCCCTGGGTGTCCGCTCGGGCCCCAAGTACGGCCAGCTCAAGCTAGGGATGTGCGTTGAGGCAGACATGGTGGTGGACGCGGTGGACAGGTCAGTCGGACCAATGCCGCCCTCGCAGAATGCTATCGCTTCCTGTGGGCAGGTCAGCGGCCAATCGCCGACCCCAACTCAGCGCTGGGTGTACCCACATCAGGTGATGCGGCCCACCGCGGCAACGAAGCATGCATATATCTCGCTCGTGCTGGATGGCGATCGGCCAGAGGATGTGCGAGAGGCACTTACGCGACTGTTAGGCAGCTCCTTCCGTGAAGGTGTGGGCTTGCCTGAGAAGGGCTCTGCTGCTGCGTGCGAGGAGGCTGCCGAGAACGACGACGCCTGCCGCAACACTGCGGCAGGTGAGCACGGCGGTGGGGTACTTCAGCGACTGCTGCGCGAGCATTTTCCGCACCTCGCGTATTACTACGAAGAGGAGGAGGAAGTGGGCGAGGGGGTGACGGCAGCGCCACCCCATTCCCAAAAGCCACGCTGGAGTCGACGACCGCGTCAGCTCGCCGTGCGGCACGTTGTTCACGTACAGCCGACGTCGTACTTTGCTGAGTTTGAGCATCGCTGCCGTCCGAGCGCGCTGCCCTGCTCGTCACGCCACGAAGCTGGCGCACCCAGCGTCTACGCTGCCTACAACGCGTACATATTTGCTGATGTTGCTGGTCAGCACGACCCCCTTCATCAACATCGACACATCTGCCGCTCAGAGGGTCACCGCGAGGAGGAGGCGGTCGCGGAGAAGGCCGAGAGGGGCAGTGACGCGGTCGTGCCTACAAACGCACTCTTGTCGTCACGGCAGAAGTCTTCTCGATCTCTGCCAGCAGTGCAGCTTTCGCTGACCCCGTCGCTGTCCTTCACTCTTCACGACATGGCCGAAGATGCTGATGATGACGCGGGGATGGGCGAGGACGGGGAGTGCGAGAGCAGCTCTAAGCCGACCGGGGAAGCGCACCGGAGACACTCGCCGCAGCTGCTGCACGGGTGCCCTCCAGCGGCACGACTGCCACGGCGCACGACATGGCACCTGTTTACCAGCTACGTGCAGCGGCACTTCACAGCTTTCCCGACGGCGCTCGTCCACCGTTATCATCTACACCATCTTGCACCTTCGCTCTTTCCTATCGTGGGAGCCACAGTGCTGGCGAAAAGAACTGGTGGCGCTGACCACGTCTCTGAGAATGGCACCGCCCGTAGCGGCGTAGCGGGAGAGTCGACTAGCTCGGCGGAGGCTTCCGACAGCGGTGGCGCAGTGCGCACGCAGCGCGCAAAGACAAGCGCATCGGACTTGAGCAGCACCTCTGCAGACGACAGCGTAGTGTACTGGCCCTACTCACTGAAGCTGCGGTGCGTCCCTGAGGCAGCGGTGCAGCTGTTTTGCAGAAATCAAGGCGCTGAAAAGAAGAAGACTGTCCAAGTACAGCAGCGGACAGAGCTGGCAGGGTCGCTGCGGCTGGTACCATCAGCTGTTAACGCTTCTTCAGGCCACGCTACTGCTGGTGTTACTTCTTCTTCCCGTCCCCTGCTGACTCCCCGCAAGCGCGAGCGGCAGACGAGCTCGAGCCCTGATACCCCGTCAGCAACGGCCTGCAGAGCGCGTGCTAGTGCTTCCGCTTCGACTGCAACTGCCGCAAAGCCAAGAGAACTAACACCACCACTACCACCACCAGCAGCAGCTCGCACTCGGCCTCCCTCAGCACCACCGCGCCACGTTGCTGTTGTGGATGGCGTTGCGTCGTTGCTGCCGTACCCCACACCGGCCTCCGCGCTGGCCCTTCTCTCCGCCACATTTCTGCGCTCACTGAAAACAAACTCTGCTGCTGCAACGAGGACTGGAAGCGCATCCGTGGCGGCCTTGACGTCGACTGAAAGACACATGAACAGGGACGACAGCTTCGAAGCCTTGCAGCAGGCTGTGGATATGGCCAGCACCGGAACTAGCGGCATTGGCGGTGGCGCGCTGGGGTTTCTTGGCACCGGGTCTGCTGTCCCCAGCAAGTACCGCAACGTGAGTGGCACCTTTCTCGAGCTGCACCTTCCCTCTTACTGCTTTCCAGGAAGGGGCTGCCCTGCTAAGCGCCTGCTCCACGAGGATGACCGCGTCAATGCCTCGGAAACTGCGTCGGTGGTGGCAGAGGATACGCCGTCGGCGACGCGTGCCAGGCCCCCTGCGGGTGAGGCGGCTTGCCCGTGGGGTGGAGATGATGTCTTGCTTGACGTTCACTCGACTAACTCTTCCGCACGCTCGCATGCCCCTGCCGCAGCTCGCATCGATGGCTCGCAGCCGGCGGTGCCACCACGCCTGCCATCAACACCGATGTCATTGGGGTTTCAGCAGCTTCGACGTGGGGTGGTAATCCTGGACTTCGGCGAGGGGAGTACCGGGCAGCTCGCCTCTCTCTGCGGGCATCTCCGTGGCGGCGGCGCATGCAGTCATCGCTCACCTTGCTGCGCCTTGTCCACTTCACCGCTGCACTGTGCACTTGGCGGCCATCAGGAGAGCGGCAGGGACCGGTGTAAAGGTGCCGGCGACCACGGGGAGGACGCAGGGAGCAACGCTCTCTCTCCCCACACAGCCTCCGCAGCGGGTTTCACGGAGATGGAGGATGATGCAGACAAACGTCTTGGAGAGTTTGTGCTGGATATTATCCTCGTCTTCATATCCCATGCTCACGCAGACCACCACCTCGGCCTCATGTCCCTCCTCACGCTGCGCCATCAATACCTCCAGCGCGGCCAATCCGCCTTGCCGTCGGTTCCAAAGCTACTCGTCGTGTGCCCGACAGAGGTCTACGCGTTCATGATGGACACCTGGGGCGGCACGGCACCCTACAGGACATGGCTTCATGAAGAATGCGTCTTTGATCTGATGCCGCCACCGGTTAGTGCCCTTCACAGCAAGGGGGTGCTGTCGGGTGTTTTGGCGAGGGAGGGAGGCGGTGCTGCGCCGCACGGGCGCCAGCAAAAGCCTCACGCCGTGGCCCCCGTGGCCGACAACAGCACTCGTGACAGTGCGGATGGTACGGAGCCCGAGCGTGACTCCGTCGATGGTGGTGATGTGGACCCCGGTCGTGCCGCATCATTCACGCATCGCTGTCCTCATCGTCATCGTCCCACTCTCCACTCCTCCGACTACCAGCCAGAGCAGCAGCATGTCGTACCGATGCGACTGCTGCAAGCGCACCTCGCTGCGTGGAACCGAGCCATCGCAGTCGGCATCCGGGATCACCAGCGGCAACCTCTCTCCGACTTGCCCCTCTTATCTTCCGCTGAACCGCTGGCTGCCACCTCTATGACGGCCGCGCGCCGTGTTGACTGTGATGGCGATGCCGCTGCGGCAACGGCAGCGGCGGCAGCGTTGGGGAGGGACAATGTCTGGTGGGATGCGGAGGTGATCACCGTAGACCACCCCGCCAACGCACATGCGCTGCTCTTGCGATTTCCTTTCTGCTCCCCGGTGACGGAAGCGAAGCGCCAGCGCGGTGTGTGCAGTGAGGCGTCGGATGGCGGAGCCACCTGCGCGGCCAATTCAGACGCGGCTGAGGCTGCGACTGGACGACAGCGCAGCGCAGAGCTGTTCTCATGCATCCCTGATAGCTCTCGTGTGCTGCTCTTCTCAGGCGACACACGCCCGTCGTCCTTCTTGGTAGAGCAAAGTTGGGCCTTTGCCGCATCAACGCGGAATTCGCTGCCCAGATGCTCTGACTCCTTCGAGCTCACTGATGGAGGTGGTCTCGTGACTGGCAAAGCTGACTCAGGCAGGGCTTTCGAGGAGGAGGAGGGGGTGGCCCTCGAGGCGAAGCTGCACGGAAGCGGCACCGTTGGTAGACTTCAAAGGGCAGCGCTAGTGCGACTTCCAACTTCGCTGCCGCCGTCGTCGTCGGCGCCGCCATCCTCTCCGTCTTCGCCTGTGTTCATCCTCGTGCACGAGGCGACGTTTGGCCCCGGATTCGAAGACGAGGCGGTTCGCAAGAAGCATTCGACTCTTCCCGAGGCACTCCGCATCGGCGCCGCGGTGCAGGCGGAATACATCGTCTTGAACCACTTCTCTCAGCGCTACCCAAAGCTGCCGGGCTTGTCGAAGGAGCTGCTGGGCGGACGGTCGACGAGCCTCGTTTGTCAACGCCGTACGCGAGCCTCCGCCGCAGTACCGGCGACATCGGCGGTGACTGGTGCGGGGGCAGAGCACCCTGCAAACCTTGTCGATGATGGCGTAGGGGGCGATAATGCGCCAAGGTCAAGTGACTCCGGCGAGCAACAGAGGTCCACAGGAAAGGCTTCATCAACGGCTCCGCGAGAGGATGGCGGCCACACCAAAGGTGATCGGGGCGCTGAGCAGACGGAGGACTCGGGGCAGCCACTGCCGCCGCCACCTGCTGACGCTGCCGACGCAGCTGTATCGCTGTACGCCAACATGTCCTTCGCCTTTGATCTCATGTCCGTATCTTTCAGCGACATGCAGCGTGGTCTTGTGTCGCGACTTACGCCGACACTCGTGCGATTGCTGGAGGAGTACGACTCGTGGGGCATCGGCACGACTCAGCGGATTCGAAGCGGCGGCGAAGGCAGCGGTGGTGGTCGTCCACCGAAGTAGCAGCCGCAGCAGCCGTGCGCTACCCCGCCAACGACGGCTGCATGTGAGCAAGTGGGCAGTGACGGCAACAAGAGTAAGGTGAGTAAGCAGGCCGCGGCTCACGGCGAGCCCACATAACAAGCGAAAAGCAAACAACGCTCTGCGGAGGAGCGATTGCAGCGGAGAGTGCGGCGCTGATACGCGTCAGCTGTGCTTTTTCCTAATGCGAGTAAGACATGCGATGAGCTCCTCCCGATCTGCACGAGGGGTTGTCTGTGGAGAGGTGGAGGGGCGTGTGAGGTTGTAGCATGCCGCTCGGTTCCTTCCCAGCAAAGGACAACTGATAAGGCTGAGATGACAGGGGGAGAGGGACGACCGAGTGAGCGAGAGGGAGAGAGAGAGCGATGGCGTTTACCTCCTCCTCTTCCCCCTCCCCCCAATCTCCTTCCTTCGTCCATATTTCTCCATCGCCCTACGCGGCATGCATAGACACTTGTGGAGATAAGGGGATAGAACAAGGAGAGGAGATGATGACTGATCAGGTCGTCCTGCCATCGCACAGGCCACGTGTGCCTATATCCTACGCCAGCGTGTGTGTGGCGTACGTCTTCCCTTCTGGTCTCACTGGTTGTGTTTTGTATTCCGCTGCGCGTGTGCCTCTCCACTACTTCTGCTCCCCACGATCCGCCCTCTTCTTGCTCACCCCTTCGACGTCTCTCCCTCTCTTCTGTCTTCCGTTCATCATTTCTTCCCCTCCCCTCGCTGATGCTCTCGCCTCCTTCTCCGCGCTCTCACGCACCACATCTGCAGGGAAAAGACGTGAGGTGTGGCCAACGCAGTCGAGCAACGGAAGGGGCACTAGTCGCCGCATAAGACAATTCAGGAAACAGACGCACGTGCAGGCTGGCACTACACACACTTCCCCCTTCCCCTCCACAGAGGCCCGGGCATAAGTCGAAAAGAGCCGCGAGGAAGTCTGCTGCGGGACCAACACACGGTAGTGCAGTGTTCGGCCTGAGTCGAGCGTGCTGAGAGAGAGAGAGAGCGGCGCATGGACACCCACACACCCACACACGTCCGATTTCTTCACCGTCACTTTCTCGCGTCTGTGCTTCTGCGCGACTTCTCTCCTCGTTTTGCTGTTGTTGTTGTCCATCACCCCCCCCCCCCCTCCCCCCATCGCCGCATCCACACCCAGAAGAAGCAGAGACAGGTGGAGGCGCGAGCCCTGTTTCTCCCTCTTCACGCGCACACGCGCTTCCCCCTTGCTCCTTCTCCACCCAATACCCGAGCCCGCTCTACACACCGAGGCACCTATTCCCTTATAGAAGCAGAAGGTAATTTACACTCGTGCATAGACTAAGAGGATTTTTCATCGCCGCCCCTCCTTACCTCCCCCCTCATCATCATCATCATCATCATCCTGCTTTCTCACTCGCGCGTGCGTGCCTGATTCAGCTGCGTTGACGCAGTTTTTACTTCTCTTCAGCTTCCTTCTCTCCTTCCTTCCGTCTCCGTTAAGCTCTTTATTCGAACGCGCGCCTACGACCACATTAACCCGTTTCGCGTCCGAGGCACGCACGACAGCAGCACACGGACAGAATCACAGGCGTGCCACAGCCACTGGCCATCATCCCCAGCCCCAACCCTCAGCACATCACCGTGAGTAGTGAATGGTAGCGCGCAGTGTGCGTGTGTGTGAGGCGGAACCACAAGTCCATAGAAGAAGTTGGAGCGAAAGGGAAAGGTGCGCAGTCGCCGTACCTCTTTGAAACTTCTTGCGCCGACAACCGCCGCACAGCCACGTTCTCGGTGTGTGTGTGTGTGTGTGTGTGTGTGTGTGTGTGTGTGTGTGTGTGTGTGTGTGTGACAAGGCTGTAAAGTGCGTACGCGGCTGAATCACTGGTGCTGCTTCCGTCCAAGCACCCACACGTATGCGCTGCCAAGTCCTGCGTTCGCCACGCTCTCTCTCTCTTTCAGCTGCCGCCGCCACGTGTGCTCGTACGTTCTGCCCCGGAGCTGAACCGAGTGCATCTGCGCCCCTGTCTCCCCTCTCCCCCTTCCCCCCCAAAGTCGAGGTCGTCCCACGTCCGAAGCACGTCGCACGTGCCTGAATGTCTGCGTACACTCACGCCCCGCACGAAGCAAGAAGTGAAACAGCCAAAGAGGCGAATCAAAAGGGGCTCTTGTGGAGGAGTGGCGGTGCTGCTCACCATCACGTAGGCCTACGAACGATCCCCCCCCCCCCACACACACGTACACAGCGGCACAGCCACACCCCATACGTCAGCAGGTCAAGAGCCACCACGGTTCACACACGCGCGCCTCCTTCCTATCCCAAGGCAAGCACATAGCTGTGAAGAGTGAATGCGCTTTTTTATCAGCTCGGCTGTGCCGCGAACAGGGTGCAGCCTCCGCTGCCGCCGTGCTAACCCCCTCTCCGTAGTGGCCGCCGCTCTTGTTGCGGCATCCTTGTCATGTGCCGACAGCCAGCGTCTCGCTCACGGGCCGTCGCGGTGGTGTTCGACATGGTTGCGCGCTGGAGGGCATCTGTCGGAGACCCTCGCGATGCAGTCTGCTTCGTCGGCGGTAACGGCGTCGCTGACAGCGCAGCGGCGCGGCGTTTCGAGCACAACGAGCGCATCAGCTGATGCAGCTGCTACCGCCGCTTCTGCTGTTGCTGCTGTGGCCGCTTTGTCAACAGGGACGAAGCTGCGTCATCGACGTGGCGCTCATCGCAAGCGCGGCCGTGTCTCGGCGACGGCAGGGGTCACGCTGCCCCCCGATGTGCAGCTCGGGGATGGTAAGAGTGGCACCTGTGCTGTCGCCATCGATCCTGTTGTGTCGACGACTGTGTTGGTCAACCCATCAAAGGTATCCAGCGAGCCGCTCAGCCAACGGGCAGTCAAGAGCAGCGGCTTGGCGGCTAGGGGCGCATGCGCGCGCACATTAGGCGACGTCGCAGGCGAGGCTGAGTCACCGGTGGTCACTACTGCCGCATACCTCAACGGGCTTGGCACATCGGCTGAGAAACCTATGGCGTGCCCTCCGTCAGCTGGCGAGGCCGATGCTGCTGAGCCGGCGCTCGTGGCATCCGTGGCGGCTACCGATGCCGCCGAGATGGCCGCGCCTCGTCGCAAAGGGAGAGGCCGCAAACCACAGCGGGGCGCCAACGGAGGCCGCACAGCGGTGGAGGCGGCGACAGAGGCGACTGTGGAATCCCTCGCTGTTGCTGCTCCTGCTGCCGCCTCTAGCCCTGCCGTTGCGGCACCATTGGTAGAGGTGTCAGCGGAGGCCATTGCAATGGCCGCTGCGGTCTCGCACGTAAAGCCGTCGCGAGGCCTAACGAAAAGGCGCTTGAGACGCAGGGAGCCTGGAGCCGCCCCTGCCGCCTCAGCTGGCGACGTGGAGGCGAATGAGGTGAAGACTGCCGGCGTCGCAGTGGTGCCGTCTGCCACTGTCGGCCCTAATCGTGCCCCTTCCGTGACAGCAGACGTGGGTGAAGGGAAGGGCGGCACGCCCGTCGCGGAGTCGGTAAGTGCCGCAGCACCGCCTCTGCCCCCGCAACATATGGACGCCACTTGTCGTGCTGTTACACCCGACGCCGACGCAGTTGAAGGAGGCGTGAGCAGCCGTAGCAGCAGCAGGCGACGTATAGGTCGACAGAGGAGACAGAAATCTGTCGGGGAGTCGGTGAGTGCGAAGGGCACAGAAGCCCTTCAGAGCAATGACGAGGTCAGTCGCGCTGCTGACGTGGATGGTGACCGAAATCACACGAGCGAGGACGGCAGTGCCCGTCAAAGTGGCCGACGGCAGCGATCCAGCTCGCGCACCCGCGGTGGCAAGCGCCTGCGTGCTACATCACCGACAGCTGACATCGGGGCTGTAGGAAAAGGCGCCATCGCTGCTGCCGTGGCCAAATCGGCCGCCGAGGGCGTGAAGGGCACCGCAGAGCAAGCGCCAGTGACCGGCGGAGCGACAGCAGGAGGAGCGACGTTGGCGTCCTTCTCGCTTCTCACCACGGCAACGCCCCCCCAGCCTGCGAGCAAGACCACCACCACCAGCCTCACGACGGTGGATACGAAGGCACCAGCTGCTTTCACCGCGGAGCTGGGGTCGTCGGAGTCGAAGACGGGAGCCGACGTCGAGCTTTCAGCAGAGGCCGTCGGGACCACTGCCGCCTCTTGCGCGTCCAGGGGCAATAGGCGGCCTCGAGGCAATCGGATGAAAGGGAGGCATCTTGTCTCTGCTGCCGTCACGGATGGCAGCGGCGACACCGCCACTGCCGCTGCCGGACCCGCCGCGACGGCGGCAGTGGAGAATGGGGAGACGGCAACGACACCGCCGTCTGCAGCCACTGTCTCGTCTGCGTCGGTGGACTCCTTCAAGAAACTCTTCGCCACTGTCGACGTGGCAGCCGTTGAGGCCGCGAAGGGGCTCTCCTCTCTCGCCGCAAAAAAGCGTCTGGCTGCACAGATCATTCGCCGTCGCTGGCAGCTGCAGCGAGGGCTCAAGTTGTCCCCACAAACCCTCCCATCCACCACCACATCAACAGCCGACGAGGCAAGCACTACGGCAATCTCAGCTGCGGCGAAGGATGACGAGGTGGCAGCAGCCGAAGCAGCGGCACCTACGTCGTCCGCACCTTCTTCGTCGCCGTCCTCGCGCCGACGCCTGAAGCGAGGAAAGAAGTCAGCTTTGACTGAAGCGGCTGTGCTGTCACTAACGGCAGCTGAGTTGCTACCGGAAAAGCCGGCGCGGGGCGGCGAGGCACCCGCTGCAGGTGGAGTCAAGCCGAAGAGCCGTACCACTAAAAGGGGTGGCAAGCTTGGTGGGTCGGCGGCGAAGAGGCATGGCGCGGGCACGACTGCCATAGCGGCAGCAGCGTCTGGTGCACCCGTGGCGGAACTGACCAAGGCTGCTGAGGTCGAAGATGCTGTTCGTGACGCCGAGGCAGAGGCAGATGTGGCGGCGGCAATGGCAACCGCGGTGGAGTTGGCGTCAAGGCCGGAGGTCGTCAATGACGAGTTCTCGCTAGCACCGCAGACAGACGACGGCGCCGTTGCTGATACGACGTCGATACCCCACTCTCTCGCTGCCCTCGTCCCCAGCCGTGCATCGCAGAAGACGAAGTTTTATGGTGCGGGAGACTTGAAGGTAACTTCAGGCGCAAAGGGCAGCAGCAGCGGTAGCACTGGCGGATCGGGGAATTGTGCTGGTGGCAGCAGCAGCAGCAGCAGCGGTAGCAGTGGCAAGGCTGGCAAAGGTGCGAACTCGAAGGACACGCTGTTCTTCCCCGACTACCGTGAGCGCGTCGTGCAGCTCTTTGAGCAACTTGCCCAGATCAACAGTGCCCTTGGCGAGCGCTTTAAGTCGCAGTCGTACGGGCGCACGGTAGAGCATTTAAAGCGTGGCGACAAGGTGTTTCAGCTGCTGCCGCCGAACCTGCTGCCGCTGCCAGAGGACGACCCGGAGAAGAAGGCGGCGGTTGAGGCGCTCTACAAGGACGACTCGGCGGCGCAGAGGAGGCGCGCTGAGGAGGTGGAGCGGAACCGGGCGAAACGCAGTCTCGTCCTTTCCCCTGATAACCTCATTCCAGGTCTGGGGACGAAGCTGCGGGAGAAAGTAATCGAGATCCTCGTGACAGGTGGCTTGGAGGAACTGCATCGGCAGGAGGCAAAACCAATCATTCGCGCCATCCGCGAGCTCACGCAGGTGCACGGCGTTGGCCCACGCACCGCCATTGACTACTTTAAGAAGCACGACATCAGCACCGTCGCGCAACTTCGCGACTACGCCATCAAGGCAGGCGAGCTTGACATGAACAACAAGGACAGCGGCAAGCCGTCAAATCTGGTGGCCTGCTCTGACAAGTCCAAGTTCCACCTGAACGACGCGCAGCGGCTCGGGCTTGTCTACTACGAAGATATGTGCCACCGCATCCCACACGACGAGGGCCGCCTACACGAGGCATTCATGAAGCTGCGCATGCGCAAGTACCTTGGCAAGGACTACGAGCTCGTCGTATGTGGCAGCTACCGGCGTCAAGTTGAATCTGCTGGGGATATCGATGTGCTCATCACGCACAAGCGCAGCGCGGCGGAGGGCAGCAGCGGTGACAGTAGCAGCGGTGGTCGTCCGCTGTTACCACCGTCGGAGGTGCTTGGCACGTTTCTCGCTGGGCTCAAGGCGGACAAGTATATCGAGGCCACGCTGGCACAGGGGCCGACGAAGTTTATGGGGCTGTGCCGCTTGCGCGCGGTGGAGAATACGTCTGCAGCAGCTACTACCGGCAAGGGAAAGGCAGCGAAGGCAAAGAATACAGCGCGGCCCAAGTTCCGCGCCCGCCGTCTTGATGTCCGCTACGTGGACTCGGACGGCTTTCCGGCCGCGATGCTGTACTTCACCGGGAGCAAAAACTTTAACGTCATTATGCGTAGTGAGGCCATTAAGAAGCACTGCATCCTCAACGAGTACGGCCTCTTCCGCAAGCCAACACGCAGGCAGATGCAGCAGTACGGCGTTCTGCAGAGGAACCCGAACATGACCTTCCATGATATGGTTACCCGTCTCGCCCGCTTTGACCTCTCTGCCATCAAAGGCGGCGAGGATGAACTCACCAGCGAACCGTCTGCGGTGCCCGCTGATGCTTCGACTGCTGCCGGGAGCGGTGCTGGCAGCAACGCAGACGGCGCGTCGGCAAAGGTGACGGCCGCGGCCAAGAAGGTCAAGGGGAAGGGGAGGGAGAAGACGAAGCAGGAGCTTGCCGAGCTGCGCGAGATGGCGAGGATTGTGGAGCGGCAGCGAGTGAAGGCGTCTACAGAGCGTGAAATCTTCGAGGCGCTGGGCATGGACTACGTCTCTCCAAAAGACCGCAGCGTGTGAGGAATGATGCAAGATGCCTCAAGTACCTCTCTCTCTCTGTCTGTCTGTCTTTGCAGGCCTTCTGCTACGAGGGAAGAAGGCGCATTGCCCCTCTTCCACGTTTCTTTCACCGTGTCGCCTGTTGTCTCACACGTGCGCGCCTGCTATTCGCGTGTATGGGTGGGTGGCATGGCGCCGTCGTCTCCCCCCCACCCCCTCCTCTCTCTCGTTAGTCTTCTTGATGACTTTCCCCCCCCCCCCATTTTGTTTCCTTTGGGTTTTGGTGTACCGCGTAGCGGAGATTATTTTTAGATACCGCCGGTGCGCGCTGTGCGTCGGCACGCCACATGTGGGGAATATCGCGGACGATGTGCGTCGCGGGTTGCGGGTGTTGTTGGGGTCATTTAGGCGTGCACGCACATGCAGGTGTGCGCGCCTCTTCTTGGATGCTCTTTGGGTGGGCTTGTGTTCTCGGTGAGACAACCGCAACGACAACCACAATGAAAGGCGGCGGTGGCGGAGAGAGAGAACGCCCAAGAAGCCGAGGCAGAGGATGGAGCGCATGGCGCAAGCGTACGTCCCGCCATCAAGGCGTTGCCTGCAGGCGCGCACGCTGTGCAAGTGTTTGGGCCCTTCCCCCCCTCCCTCCTTCTCACCATTCAAGGGGGCGCCGCCACGCTGTGACTGACCACTGGCAGGGGCGTCATTGTGGAGGGAGGGAGAGGTGGAGGAAGCAAGGATGAGCGGAAGCTGCTAGCGCCTACTCTAGCGCTGCCCCCTGGCGCCTCTGTTCTTTTCCTCGGTCCCATCTCGCGCAGCGCCTCTCTGACGGTGCCACTACTGTCATTTTGGCTGTTGGCGCCCGTTGATGTGGAGCTTCCAGGATGGCGGCGATGGCTGCATGTGACTGCCCTCACATCCTGTACAGACCCATACGCACCTTTGGAAGCAGCCACCCTCCTCCTCTCCCTCTGCCTCCCCCCCCTCTCTCTCTCTCTCTCTCTTCCTCCCTCCCGTCGCGCGCATCGCGCAGGCATCGCCGAGCACACTTCTCTCTTTACGTCAAGCGTGACATCTGCCTACACCCACCGCCTTCACGGACACACGCCCGCATACATACAGGCGTGCTTCCCCAAATTAACCGTGGCACAGCGACGCCCTCGAGACAAGGCAAACGCGATCTAACGCGTCATCGCGACGCCACTTTTAGGTATACGCCAAACTCCCTTCCACCCCCTCCCCCACATTAAAGCCGCGGACTCGCAACGGCACGGCAGACACACCGCGTGGACACACACGTTCACGTCTTGCACTAGAGCGACCGAATACACTGTAGAGAACGAGAGAGGCAGCCATACACACACACCCACACACACACGCACCCACACACACACACACACACACAGAGGCACGGACCCGCGGATATATCCACGGTCCTTGGGGATACGGACTCTTGCTTCTTCATCACTGATCTGACGCGCCTCGTCCCAGCTGCGTGTGGGTGCATCCTCCCCCCTCCCCCCCTCTGTACCCTCACGTTCTTCCTCACGGGCAGACGGAAAATGCTCCGCTGGACATTTCTGCGTCGCGATCATCGCGAGAACATCATCCGCATCTTCCAGGAGATGGCAGATTTGAACAACGCTCTCGGAGAGAAGTATAAGGTGAGCAGCTACCACCGCAGTATTGAAAGTCTCAAGACAAACCTTGACAAGCCCCTCAACACCCCACAGGACCTGAAGGCGTTCTCCGGCATCGGGGCGAAGCTGCTGAAGAAGGCGGAGGAGATCATGGCTACCGGGAAGCTCGAAGAGCTGGAGAGCAAGACGAAGCCAAAGCTCAAAGCTATCCAGGAGCTAACGCAGGTCCACGGCTTTGGGCCTCGCGCCGCCGCGGCGCTGTTCGACCGCGAGGGCATCTTTACTGTGGATGAGTTACTGCAGAAGGCTGACAGCATCTCGTCATTGACAGACCAGCAACGTGTCGGCATCAAGTACTTCTACGACATCAACGAGAAGATTCCGATGCAAGAGAGCGTGCTGCATGAGAACTACCTGCGCGAGAAGTGCATGGAGGTGCTCGGCAAGGACTTTTCCATTCTGATCTGCGGTAGCTACCGCCGCCGCCACCCCTTCAGTGGTGATGTGGACGCGATCCTGTCGCGCACGCTCGATGCTCCACCACTTAACGAGCCTGTCGCTGCCACCGGCGTGCTAGCGCACTTTGTCGAGTTCCTCGAGAGCATCAAGTACCTGGAGGCGACCATGGCGCAGGGTCCACTCAAGTACATGGGGATGGGCCGGCTACCGCCCCGTATTGTCCGTGATAAGGTTGGCCGTGAGAACACGAAGGTGTACAAGGCGCGTCGCGTCGATATTCGCCTTATCGAGACCAAAAGCGTCCCGACGGCGATGCTGACCTTCACTGGAAGCAAAAACTTCAACGTCATCATGCGCCAGGCCGCCATCAGCAAAGGGTACTTACTGAACGAGTACGGCCTCTTTAAGCTCGGCACGCCGGAAGAGGCGCGTGCGCTGTACGAGCGCATCGG
Source organism: Leishmania braziliensis MHOM/BR/75/M2904 (assembly GCF_000002845.2). Lineage (NCBI taxonomy): Eukaryota > Euglenozoa > Kinetoplastea > Trypanosomatida > Trypanosomatidae > Leishmania > Leishmania braziliensis. The sequence continues at coordinate 273,578 of NC_009300.2, read as the reverse complement.
CATTCGCGGCAAAAATGCTGGCGAGGAGCTCGGTGTTCCTAAGGATGAGCTGGAGGACAAGCGTGTTGAGGTGCGGTCGGAGCAGGACGTGTTCGACGTGCTCGGGATGCCCTATGCCAAGCCAGAGAACCGCGACCCGTAAAGGTGTCTTGCAGGCGCACAACGAGAGAGAGAGAGATAGAGCGACAGTCGAGGAGGAGAGACGTTACGGCTGTGAAAGAGTTTCATAGAGTGTTCTGCAGCGAGCGCAATGACGCCAGTAGAGGAGGGAGGGGGGGGAGGCAGAAGGGAAAAGAGGGGCAGAAAAGCGTATCCGCGCTGCTGTGCTTCGCGGTGCGGCTCTTGGCGCTCGCGTGTCCTTTGCTGTTGCCAGATTTTGATCTCTCCCCTCTTTCCCCTCTCTTTCTGG
>NC_009300.2:266364-273069 GCF_000002845.2 Leishmania braziliensis MHOM/BR/75/M2904 | reverse complement strand
ATGATCGAGAGAAAAAAATTAAGAGCAAAAAAAAGCGGCGGCGGGAGTATGTGAGAGGTAGAACAAAAGTAGGAAGAACAAGATAATTGGTTAAGAAGAGGTGGGGGGGAATAAAGAGAAAGAAATGCAAGAATGGAGGGAAATGGACAAGGGTAAGAGAATAAGAAAAGGAAAGAAAAAATAGGGGCTTCGGGACCTGAGAGGTAGAGTAAGAAAAGAGCGAAAGGTAAATAAGGGAATCCAAGAAAGTGGCACCCCTTTTCAAAATTGAAAACCACCCGAGATATGGCCTGGGGAGAGAAAAAAAAGACCCTTTTTAAAATTGACAGAAGAGGGGGGGAGAAGGAACACACAAAGGACAGGGGGATCTTCTCCAGACGGTAATAGGGGGAGGCGGGGGGCGTCGGGCCTACGCAGCCGGTCCGGCAGGCACACGAGTGTCACGCGCGTAGGCATTACCGAAGCAGCACACAATGCGAGCATGCCAGCGCGGGGTCATTTATAGCGGTGCTCGTGTGTTAGCAGATGTACCAGCACGCGTGCCAGCTACGACAGCGGCGAAGAGTGACGATGGTCTCGAGGCAAGCGTGGACGGGATACGGGAGGAGCAGAGTGCAACTGCAGATGGAACACGCACAACGAGCTTGACTCCGCCTTCCGCTGTGGGACAGGACGCGCACAGTTGCCATGACGACTGCCTCCCACTGCGTGCCGAAAAAGACGATGACAGCGACGGACGTCGTGGAGTCGCGAGCGGGGATGGGGCAACTGCCACGACGGCGCCTCAGTTTTCCCCCGCCGCCACACCGCGAGGACCGACAACGTGTGGAGGACGCGGTCGTCGAACCATGCCGCGCTGTCGCGCAGCTCGTCGGCGCTGTGGGTCCGCAAGAGAAAGGTCAGGCGCGGCAGCGCCGACGCACGCAGGAGGTTCATGCGCGCGTGGCGTGGGAGCTCGTCCCCGCCAAGGGCGGTGAAGTACGCCTCGTACGGGCGGGTTTTCTCCCACACCCACTCGTCCACCGGCGCGCCGCTGCCGCGGAAGCCGGCGCCGAGGATGCGCACCACACCGCTCGCCAGCGGCACCGCCACCCCGGCGACCGACACCGGCTCTGGCGCGGCGCTCTTCGACAGGTGGTGGCTTTTCGCCGGGTTGATGTCGAAGCCGGTGGCCGCGAGCGCCGGCCCCGCCTCGTCCAGGAACGCCTGGACTGCCGCCCGTGGACCGACGACGGCCAGGTCGTCGAGATACGCCGTCACTTTGGCGAGCGGGTGCGCCGCCATAATCGGCCGCAGTGTCTCGGCCACGGCGGTGGCGAAGAGAAGGGGACTGAGCACCATGCCCTGGCGGACGCCGCGCGTCGACCAGAGTTGCTCTACCCGGCGGCCGCCCTCGTAGACGCCAAGGGCGCCCGGCTCCCCGAGGGAAAGGTCCACCACCCCGAACGTGTGGCGGAGGGCGTGGTGGCGGAACGCCGCCCTCAGCACCCATGCGCGGGAGACGCGGTTGTACGCGTTGGTCGCGTCTAGCGCGACGAGCGTGTCGGCCGACTCGCTCGCGTACGTCTCCCGGATCTGGGCGACCGCCTCGGCGGCGTCGCCCCACACACCGAATTGCCATCCCTGGAAGATGTCACGGAACGGCTTTTCCACCGCGTCCAGCGCGAGGTGCGAGGCGATTTTCAGCCACACCGACTCCGGCGTGATTGGCCGGACCTTCGGCGACCCCGGTTCTTTCAGGAACGGGTGAACGACGCACGCGCGGAGGCGGAACGCGAAGGACGCCGACACGTTCCCGGCGAGGATGTCTTGCATCAGTGCGGTCGTCTCCGCCAGGAGTGCCGCATTTTCGACCACGGGAACGAGCAGTTCTCGGGTCCATCCGTCGAGCCCCGGTGCGGCGGCTCGGCCGAGCCGTTTCAGCACCACGTTCCTGACCTTCTCCGGCTTTAGGCCGTGGGGAAAAGGCGTTTGTGGTGGGCACGGGTACCCCGCTGGGTCTTCCTGCGGGTGAAGCGCGCGGAGCTGGTCCAGTGCCTCGCTGGCGCGCGCGCGTGGGAGCTGTGCCTGGAACAGCGTGCGCGCCGCCTTTCCGACGGCTCCTAGCGAGAGTTGGTGGAGGATGCGGCGCGCACGGCGTTCCTCAGCGGTGTGCGCGTCTCTGGTGGGAAGGTGTTCCTCCGTGTTGGCTCGCCGTGTGGCGCCGGCGTGGCCCGTGTACGGCTCGTCTCTTTCTCCCTCCCTGGGCGTCTCGCTGGGTTCCTCTTGGTGGCTCTCGTCCTCCTCCCGTGCTGGTGCGCGCGGTTTGGCGAGGCGAGTGCGCATCAGCTCGGTAAGCGCCAGCTGGCGCTGGTAGCGTCCCGCGGCGGCCGCCGCGGTGTAGCCGAGGAGGGTGTGGCCGACCGCCTCGGCCCAGTGTCCCCATTCCTGCTTCCGGAGTGTCCGGATCGTGGCGGGAAACTCCTGCACCCACTCGGCGTCGGCCTCCGTGGGTCTGGTGCGGTGGCGTGTCGGTGGTGGCGGTGTCTCCGGAGTGGGCTCCATCCCTGCGTCCTGCCGGGGTGTGCTCTGCTCTGTCCGGGCGCGCTTCTGGTTGCGGACCGCCCTGGTGACGAACTCGCCGCATTTCCGGCCGTGTGCTCGTCGCGCGTTTCCGGACGCGATGACGAACTCGCCGCACGAGAGGCAACGGTCTACCCCGGTGGCCTTCAGCGCGTCCACCCTCACCACCTCCCTGGCGTGGGTGGTGTTAAGGTGGCTGGTCTGTTGTTGCCTTCGGGCGCGCGATGTCCATGTGCGCGGGCAGACCGGGCAGTGGATCGTCCCGGTCTGCTGTGCTGCCGTGTTCTCGCCGTGGCGAAATCGGTGCCGTGCCTCGTCGGAGGTTTGTGACACGTCCTCGGCGGCCTGGTCGGGCTCCGTGTGCACGCTCTCGGTCGTGTCGCTCTCCTCTCCCTCCCTTTCGGTGTCGGGTGGCTGGGTGGGTGGTGTGTGTGTCTCCGTCCGTGGCTCGGCCGGCCTGGGTGCGATCCCGGTGTCTTCCTCCTCTTGCTCCGCGATGTCCGGGTGCATGCCGTAGGTTGTGCGGCCCCACGGGTCGCGTGACGGTGGCGGTGGCGGTGCTGTTGGCCGCGTTGGCCTGACTGGGTGGGTGCCTGTGTCCTCCTCGTTGTCTCCCTCGCCGGCCGGCTTGTAGGGAGCGCGTGTGAAGATCAGGGTGTCGATGGTGGCTGGGTCTGGCGGCGGCACGTCTGTGTCGTGAACGGTGCCGTCGTAGCGGTGCCATTGCTCCTTCCCATCTTCCCGGCACAGGACGTATGCGACCACGTGCTTCGACGTCGTGGCGCAGATCGCGGCGTGGAGTTTATAGGGGTTCTGGCTGAAGAGCGCCGTCGGGAGCATCACCTCCCGCGGCCATTCCGGCAGACCAGCCGCTTTCTGGTTTCCAGCTGGCGGTATGACTGTGATTGCCACGGCTTCTCCGAAGAGAAAAACCGACAGTGCAGATAGAGTGGCGCCTTCGGTGCGGCAAGCCGGGCAGTGGTGAGGCAAGTTGGCCGATACGTGGCCGAATGCCTCGCTGATAGCGGTCGCCGTGGTGCCTGGGAGGCCGCCGGCCGGCGCCTCGTAGGTCACAGTTGCTATCTGTGGTTCTGGCTGTCCCTCTTCCGTTTCACCGCGCCAGGAACAGTAGATGTCTTGGCGCGCCGTGGCGGCGAAGGCGCGTCCGATGGTGTCGTCCTGTGCCGTGAGTTTCTCCAGGGCCCATCCCGGTGAGGTGGGAAGCTGGAGGCCGAGTGCTCCGATCACCTCCCTCGCGGTGTCGGCCGTAGATCCGCGGAAGGCTCGGAGGAGAGTTGCATCGATGTCCGGGATTCCCGGCATCGTGCAGACAGCGGCGACGGCGGCCGTTATCGAGCACGACGGCCCGATTGTCGCCATACCGCCGTGGAATGGTGACATTCCGAATCGTCGTGGTGTTGCTCCGGACCCGGGGTGGCGCTCGCGAATGTGGTCCTGGACCGCCTTTTCGGAGTCGTTTGCGTATGTGCAACCGGCTCCGTTGACATCCACAGCTGTGCAGTAATAGAAGCTGCTGTGGATGGGATTCGCCCACTCGAAATGTCGCTTGAGCATGGCGGTGTGTCTGGCGAACAGTTTCCCAGCCAGATCGGTGTGCTCGACGATGGCTGTGTCGAGTGTTTTCGCCAGCTCGAAGGCTCCCTGGAGTTCATCGAATTGTGGGAGCCACGGCTCCGCGATCCTTTTCCCGGCCGGGTGTGAGAGGCGTGCGTGTGTTGTGGCCCCTGTTTGCGTCTTTATATTAATTTTAAGGTCTTGGCTTTTAGCCCGCTCTCTGGGTGAGGAAAGTTCTTCCTCGGAAAATAAATAATTAGCATTTTTAGGTCCGCTTCCCAACTTTTCAACTGTGGGAGGTGCGGTGTTAAAAACTTTTTTTACCGGCATTCCGCCGTGTTCCTTATCGTTTTTCTTTTTTAAATAAAAGTCACGATCACCGTGACCTCGAAGTACGCCGTTTCTGACGACATCAGCGTATTTCGGGATTACAGCGTGGCTGCGCTGTCCGTTTGTTGTGGGTCTTGTTTCCACATTAACATTACGTTTACGGTGTTGGCTGTTCGCCCGCTCTCTGGGTGAGGAAAGTTCTTCCTCGGAAAATAAATAATTAGCATTTTTTGGTCCGCTTCCCAACTTTTCAACTGTGGGAGGTGCGGTGTTAAAAACTTTTTTTACCGGCATTCCGCCGTGTTCCTTATCGTTTTTCTTTTTTAAATAAAAGTCACGATCACCGTGACCTCGAAATACGCCGTTTCTGACGACATCAGCGTATTTCTGAATTACAGCGTGGCTGCGCTGTCCGTTTGTTGTGGATCCTGTTTCCACATTTACATTACGTTTAAGGTGTTGGCTGTCAGCCCGCTCTCTGGGTGAGGAAAGTTCTTCCTCGGAATATAAATAATTAACTTTTTTTGGCACGCTTCCCAACTTTTCAACCGTGGGAGGTGCGGTGTTAAAGACTTGTTTTAACGGCATTCCGCCGTGTTCCTTGTCGTTTTTGTTTTTTAAATAAAAGTCACGATCACCGTGACCTCGAAATACGCCGTTTATGACGACATCAGCGTATTTCTGAATTACAGCGTGGCTGCGCTGTCCGTTTGTTGTGGATTTTGTTTCCACGTTTAAGTTATCGTTATCTTGTTGGCTTCTGGCCCGTTTTCTGGGTGAGGAATATTCTTCCTCGGAATATAAATAATTAGACTTTTTAGGTCCGCTTCCCAACTTTTGAACTGTGGGAGATGCGGTGTTAAAGACTTGTTTTAACGGCATTCCGCCGTGTTCCTTGTCGTTTTTGTTTTTTAAATAAAAGTCACGATCACCGTGGCCTTGAAATACGCCGTTTATGACGACATCAGCGTATTTCTGAATTACAGCGTGGCTGCGCTGTCCGTTTGTTGTGGATCCTGTTTCCACATTTACATTACGTTTATGGTGTTGGCTGTTCGCCCGCTCTCTGGGTGAGGAAAGTTCTTCCTCTGAATATAAATAGTTTAGTTTTTTTGGTCCGCATTCCCACTTTTCAACTGTGAGAGGTGCGGTGTTAAAATTTTGTTTTATCGGCATTCCGCCGTGGTTTTTTGTGTTTTTAGTTATAAAATAAGCGTCACGATCACCGTGAGCTTGAAGTGCGCCATTTCTGGCGGTGTCCACGTATCTTTGCGTGGTTAATTGTGGAATTTCAGCACGGCTTCGCTGTCCACGTGTTTCGGTCGCGCGGGTTCCTTCCCGCCACTTTTCTTGGTAAGGAGGGGGGGTGCCCGCAGGATCTGGGATAGAGGTCCTCCTGCCGGATTGTCCTCTGCAAGCGGATGGGTACATTGTTTGCACGCAAAAAAGCGCAAAAACGGAGCGGGAAAGCGACAATGAAGCACAGAAACTGATACTTATATAGCGTTAGTTGGAAGCCCAAGGGTGCCCAGGTCGTTGTGAGGGGGGTGCCGTTTTGGGGCGTCCCGAACCCCGTGTCATGGGCGGCGGCCTTGGGCGCCACCTCCAGGACACACACCCGCCACCACACACAAAAAAAAAAAAAACAGCGCCATGGCGCACCCAAAATGTTGCCGGAAGACGGGTCCCGGAAGTTTCGCATACCAATAAAGTACAGAAACTGATACTTATATTTTTTTTTTTTTTTTTTTTTTTTTTTGGCACAGTGGCAGTATATAACGAGTCAGAGACGTGTACCTGTATAGTGTACCGTGTCTGTTACCTTTTACTATGGAAAAGTACTAGGACGCTAGGGGTTCTTATGGCACCGTCACTCGCCTTCGGCGGCCCACAATCCTGCTCAGGGCGGGTCTTGGAAGAGTTGCGTCCGATCGCTGTCGGGCGCTTCCGGGACGCGGGTTCGATTCCGGGTTCTCCTGCCATTTAGTGCGTCAACAGTCGCCTCGCCCAGTTGGCCCGCACCGCCTCGAAGACGTACGCGTTGCCTTCGTGAAGCGCCCGGGAAATGCAGGACAGCAGTTCCTCGAAGGCGGTTCGCGTGGAGAACGGGAAGTTGGCGGCGCCCGCGACGGCAAGCAGCCAGTGGAAGCTCTCCTTGTGGAGGCCCCCGGTCGACTCGAGCGACACCGGTGCAAACGTGGTGCCGGTCGCTGCCCCCCAATCGCCCCACTTTCGCTT
>NC_009300.2:255744-266264 GCF_000002845.2 Leishmania braziliensis MHOM/BR/75/M2904 | reverse complement strand
TCAGCCCGCCACGGAGCCTTTCAGGGCGGCAGAATACGATCTCCCCCAGACCTGCCACAACCCATCCAAGGTCAGCATCCGCTTCTTCTCCTGGCAGCGGGCGTGGGCGGCCCCCACCAATCCGCCGAGAACGGCCTCGAGGCGGGTGCTGTGGGCAGGGTCTTCGAGACGATGGATGCACTCCGCGGACACCTGCACCCCCTCCCTCCGCAGCTGCATGACTGCATCACCCGGGGTCAGAATCTTCACGTGCGCAGGACGTCCGCCCTTTCCCCAGCCTCCAAAGCCTATGGTGCGCAATAGCTAGCCGGTGCCATCGGGGTTGGGCTCCTCGAGCGGGAGGCCGCGTGAGGCTTGGCCACGCATGAGAAGCCCGTGCACGGCTGCTGGCACGGGATCGGCCCATCGGAGCTCAGCGGAGACGGGCCCCCCTGCGCCATCAAGGCCGCGGCCGCGTGCAGTGCATGTCTCTCTGGCACAGTCCCTCCAGCGCGCGAGAGGGGACGGGAATAGAGTGGGACCAACTGGAGCGTGGTGCGATGGATGCGCACGTAGTCCTTTTCGTTGCGTATTCCCACCCGCGGCTGGTGCACTCGCTTGCCGGCTTAGGATGAAAAGAAGGGCGCGGAGATGAGAAACAGTACCAGCGTTAGCCGCCAGCATTCACTATCCACCTCCGACCCGCACCATCATGTACGGATGCGTATAGGTCGATATGCACGTATGTGTAACTCCGCCAATACATTACCCACTCACTGCGTAAGTGAGCCCCTCTGTTCAACTACTATTCCCCTGCTGTACCTGCAGCAGCAGGGGAGTCTCCGCAGCCGATGAGAGACCTTTTCCTCTTCTCTCCTACTCGCCTATCGCTCTGCACCCCACCCCGTCAACAAGTATTCCAGCAGAGACCCGTACTTCCACACACCTGCCAGCCCCCACGTCACAGTCCTGCACTGTGCAGCAGGGCGTTACTCCAACGGCTGGCCCTCGACGCACGCCGGCAGAGGCTGCACAACTGCGTGGGCCTCTGCACAAGCACACAAGAAACGAAATCCACGCCCTCAGTCTGCACACGCTTGTCTCGTCCACAGCCTAGATCAAGATGCACCACGCCGCGGTGTGGAATACCCGCAGCGGGACGCGCCACACGTCCTGCACCGGGTCGCACAGCACAAACTCCTGCAGGTATGGCTGCGCAAGCACCGACACGTCCCTCAACGGTGCCACCGTGCAAGCCATCGGCGAAGGCACCGAGACCAGCTGCTGGATCGCCGTGCGGGCCGGCGAGCCCAGAGAATCCCAGTGCAGCCTACAGCCGATGCACCGCCTTCCTTAGCACCAAACTTGCGTGCGCCACAGAGTCCACTGCGCGCTGGCACAACGCAGCATACAGGTCGACGAGGTCGCTGATGATTGTCTCCACCGCCCCCACAAGCTACACCAGGTCCGGCGCCTTCAGCATATCCACTTGAGCGAGCGCCTGCACGCAGACTGAGGGTCCAGTCCAGCCGATATCCAGCTTTGGTGAGGACTCCTTCGAAGGAGTGAGGGACCTCATAGACACCTCCAGGAGGCTATGACGAGCCTGGTAGTCGCCTGTCAGACTGACAGCCTCGCGGTAGGCCGTGACCAGGGCGCCGCCCTCCCCCACCTTCACCACCGAGCACGAAGCACGATCGTCTCCCATCACATTAGCAGCGCGTAAAGCGTCCGCCACAAGGCCCAGCATGCCCCCGATACCCTTTCCTTGCTCACGCCGAGCGCCTCGACGGTACCGCGCAGCCGTGCCCTCGGTGCCGCGGGCACACCCCCGCCTTTGGATCAACGGCGCGGCCTCGGAGAGGGTATCGGGGGCTGCCTGGAGTTAATGGCCCCGCTTCTGACCACGGGAGCCCTTCTGCTAGACCGCGGCACAGCGAAGCCTCCGACCCGCGCGCGGTGCAGCACACCAACTGCGCTGCGGTAGTCACGCCCCCATGGCGCCCTCGTGCTCACGCCGTCCCGCGCGACCCTTGGCACACGCACTAGCAGCGAGAGACCCACCTCCCCAGCAGGCGCACCCGCCCAAAAAAGTTGACAGCAATACCCCCAACGTCGCGCGGGGCGTGCACGCAGGTGCTCAGCCACCTGACCAGCTCCAGCAGCCTTGTTCTGCGCAGCACCTTCGTCAGTAGTTCCCACAACACCACACCATCAGGTGCCACAGAGACCTCCACTTCGCTACTGTCTGTCAGCAGCGAGTGGGTCGCACAGCCGCTCACCGCGGCGATGGTCGCTCTCACGTATATGCGGGGCACCACCACTGCGCCGTGACGCCGCCAGGACGGAGTACACCGAAGGAGCCTCTCTTGCCAGCCCGGAGGATCGCCAACCCCACACGCCGTCTCTGACACTGCGCTGTTGTGGCGCCCGAGCCCCACAGGAAGGTCCACCAATACGCTCGCCGGGTGCGAGCGCGCACAACAACCAGCAGCACTTCCAGGACGCCCCACGGCTTCTTCATAGGACGCCGAGGCCCCGCACTACCGTACGCCCAGAGCTGCGCTGACCGGAGTGTGGCAGCATGACGTGTGCGCAGCCGCCACCAGCGCTCCAGAAACACCAGCAATCACAGAACGAAGAGACCTCAGGCGATGCGGCAGCACCACCTCTGCAAGGCACCGCGCACAGGCCGATACCCACATTGTCTTTAAGCACCACGTTCAGCCACAACACGAAAAAGAATACCCTAACGGGCGCATGTATGCCTCTGGCTGTGGTGTGCTGACGCCTGCATCCACCTCACAGCCACCACCCTGCAGAATATCCTTTTTTCTCTAAAAAGCGCATATGAAACAGGCGCCAAAGTGCAGCACAGAGGGGAAGACGAGGGAGAAAAAGTACAAACAAATTCAGTACTGTGACGTTGCAAACACACACGCATAAATACACAGACATACGCCGGTGTGCACGAGCGCGCACACAGCGTAGCCCCACCACTGGCAGCAGCACAGGTATTGGCGTCTCTCGACCCTTCCTCTCGGAGGGCGGAGCGGTGGCAACGGCGGCGGTGACATGGTTGGAGTAATCGAGTACAAGAGCACAAGCAAGAGTGAAAGGCAAGACGCGCAAGGGGACGTAATGCGAAGCAGAAGAACGGAAAAAGAGCCTGAACGAAAGAAGAGAGAAAAGCACGCGCTTACACACCGCCTCTCCAAGCGGCGCCAAAGGGAACCGGCCGGGGAGGAGCGCCAAATGCGAGGCGCTCTGCTACGCGCGTGCCTATACTCCCCCCCTCTTTTGTTTTATGCTCTTTACATCCTGGCTGTTGGCCAGAGACAATTGCATGCGCGTATGTGTGCACATCTCACTCCACTACAAGCAAGGCAACAACTACGCACGCGCACAGCCTCAGCCCACACACGCCTCTGCTGCACTGCGGCTACGCTCTGCTCCTCTAGGACGGACCGCCTGCCGCCGCAGCAGGGCCACGCGCCATATGGACTCGTCCCCGCCCCCTCTTCGGCCGCGTGCGGCGCGATGGGTGTCGGAGGTGCCAGGCTGACCCGCACACCTCGATCCACGCGGAAAGCGTCCAGGGTCCTGCTCAAGGGCGGGGCGCTGGCGTCTGCCGTGCAGGTGGGCAGGGGGTGGTCCAGGCGCACGCCGGATGAGAGCGACGAGGAAGCACGCCAGCGACAGGGCAGGGCCATGTGAAACCCCGTGCCCTGCCTGTATGCCGTGCTTCGCCCCCCATTGCTTCAGCCCGCGGCATTGCACCAAGCGGCGCGGCGACACGCCACATCGGAGTCTGGTGGGCTCGATAGCGCACCTAGACAATAAAAGATGCAAGCAAACAGGGGAAGGGAAAAACACACACAAGAGAGGTGAAGAGAAAAAAGAACACAGCAGGCACCAGTGCACACGCGCGCACACAGCGTAGCCCCACCACTGGCAGCAGCACAGGTATTGGCGTCTCTCGACCCTTCCTCTCGGAGGGCGGAGCGGTGGCAACGGCGGCGGTGACATGGTTGGAGTAATCGAGTACAAGAGCACAAGCAAGAGTGAAAGGCAAGACGCGCAAGGGGACGTAATGCGAAGCAGAAGAACGGAAAAAGAGCCTGAACGAAAGAAGAGAGAAAAGCACGCGCTTACACACCGCCTCTCCAAGCGGCGCCAAAGGGAACCGGCCGGGGAGGAGCGCCAAATGCGAGGCGCTCTGCTACGCGCGTGCCTATACTCCCCCCCTCTTTCGTTTTATGCTCTTTACATCCTGGCTGTTGGCCAGAGACAATTGCATGCGCGTATGTGTGCACATCTCACTCCACTACAAGCAAGGCAACAACTACGCACGCGCACAGCCTCAGCCCACACACGCCTCTGCTGCACTGCGGCTACGCTCTGCTCCTCTAGGACGGACCGCCTGCCGCAGCAGCAGGGCCACGCGCCATATGGACTCGTCCCCGCCCCCTCTTCGGCCGCGTGCGGCGCGATGGGTGTCGGAGGTGCCAGGCTGACCCTCACACCTCGATCCACGCGGAAAGCGTCCAGGGTCCTGCTCAAGGGCGGGGCGCTGGCGTCTGCCGTGCAGGTGGGCAGGGGGTGGTCCAGGCGCACGCCGGATGAGAGCGACGAGGAAGCACGCCAGCGACAGGGCAGGGCCATGTGAAACCCCGTGCCCTGCCTGTATGCCGTGCTTCGCCCCCCATTGCTTCAGCCCGCGGCATTGCACCAAGCGGCGCGGCGACACGCCACATCGGAGTCTGGTGGGCTCGATAGCGCACCTAGACAATAAAAGATGCAAGCAAACAGGGGAAGGGAAAAACACACACAAGAGAGGCGAAGAGAAAAAAGAACACAGCAGGCACCAGTGCACACGCACGCACACACAGGCAGGCAGACTCAGTTTTGAATTTCAGAAGAGCCGTCCAGCCTCGCTTTCCATTATGCGCTCCTTTCTGCTCTCCAGCTCTTCCGCTATGGGTGTAGGTGACGCCTCCGATGAGTCCGTTCCTCTGCTTTGTAGTGCTGCCTGTGCTCTCCGCACCTTATCATCCCATCTCCCTCGCCTGCAGGCACAGAAAGAGGGACGCACGGAGGAAGCTGGCGGCACAGGCAACAAAGAGACGAGAGGCGCACGCACGCATAGGCCTCATGCGACTGATGCCGGTGTGGAACAGAGAGAAGGGCGAGCGAGAGAGCTAGAACAGAAAAGCCAAGCAGCAATGGAAAAAGAAACGTGGTGCGGCACGGGTGGACACAAAACGAAAGGAGAAGAGGAATAAATGGTATGGAGGGCGCTTGGTTAGTTTTACTTACGCGGCGGTGCTTTCCCACTTCATGCAAGGACCAGGAGCGCGGCTGCGTCGCAGCAGCATGACAAGGACAAAGCGGAGGGGTGAATTCACGCACCAAGGGGGAGGTGGCCCACAAGCGCGTATGTGCCTGCACACACGCACACGCAGCGTGGGGGATAGCAGGTCGAGAGGCGGCGCGCGCCAACCACGAAACACAGCGAGAAACGAAAGGGAGGCGGAAGTGAGCAAAGGTCAGAAAGGCGAGGAAGGCGCGAGCACAGAGATCGAAGACCACGCACGTCAGCACACGCGCCACGCACTCTTGCCCGGCGCGAAGTTGCCACTCGTTCCATGCTGAGCCTCCCCCGTCACCAGCCTGACCTCCTCTCCTCCACCGTCTCCCTCCCCTGGCCCCCGCACCCCTGACACGGCGGGGGGTGACCTCTTGGGCACCGACGTACGTGCGTGCGTCAGGCACAAGGAAGATACAAGAGGAGGACCTGCCATCTCCCCACCGGCTTTGCGTATGCAGTTGTAGGTCTCTGCTGCGTGCAAAGACGCAGGGCCTCTTTTCTCCTGCGGCCTTTGCACACAGGCTCGCTGGATTCCCACGTACCCCACCGCCCGTAGCGCGCCATCTTCCCCCCCCATCACCCCTCGCCCGTCGCCGCTTGAACAATCCATGCGGTGTGTCTGAGGGCGAAGGAAGAACGACAGAGGCTAAAGAGGCACGCGAGAGCGACGCCAGAGAGACACGAGATCGCGACTACGAGGCACGGAGGGGAACCAAGGCGGTGTGGCTTTGCGCGTCTCCTTCCTCGGCGTGCCTCCGATGCCCCCTTGCTTGTCCTCTCTTTACCATGGTGGCTACTCTCCTCCCTCCCTCCTGGCTCATTTTCCCTTGCGAATCTCCCCGCCTGCGACAACCGCGTCGTCGCCACGCTTCAGCCTTCTCGTTTTCATATCCAAAAGGGTGCGCAGGGAGAGCGTGAGGAGGGGACGGAGATTCCGTGAAGGCAGTGAGGGTGAGGAGCACAGAGGGGGAGGTAGCGTGAATGGATTCGTCCCCGCCACGCCCGCGTCGCCATTAACAAAGCGCAGGCTGCCGTGAAGATAAACAAAGCGCGCAAAACAAAGTAGAAAACATAAACCCACGAAGAGACACACTTAAGACGATAGCAGGGGAGAGGGGGGAAGTTATGAAAAAGAGCTCGAGATTCTCCCCCACGTGCCATTCTGCCATGAGCAACCCAGCAGACGCCCACACGCACAACAACGTCACGTGAGAGGGAAGAAAGCACTCGACAAGAAGAACGCACCGAGTGCATTACACAAGCAGAAAAGGGGAAAAGAGGCGCGAAGGCAAAGCCGGCGCGACCGGCTCCCTGACATGTCTGCTGGAGGGTGTGGGAGCGTGTCTGCACCGCCCTCAGAGCACATCAGCATCGCCGCACACGCACGCGCGGGAAGGCAGCAAGAGAGACGCCGGCGAGTGGCAGACGCGAAACCGCAGCAGTCGCTCCCTCTCTTCTCTTCGCTGGCATCGACTCCGCCACAAGGGCGTTGTTGCGACGGAGCGCAGCTGCTGTCAAGGCCGTCCACCACCTCCTTCTGCCCCCCCCCTCTACTCTTCTTGACTGTTTTCTTAGGTCACGTACAAGTTCTTGTCGGAGCCGTTGCTCTGGCACGGGAACAGCAAGAAAAAGATGTTGATGATGTCCAGGATCCAGGCTACAATCAGGAGAGCGAAGCCACTTCCAAAAGCGAAGGTTACGGGCAACTCTGTGCAAAAGGTGAGGTTATCATACCGGGAGAGGACGACCATGGGCGCCCATGAGAAGGCTGAGGTGACGATGCCAACAATGTTGAGCAGCAGGCACCCCCAGCCAAGGGAATTGTAGCAGCACATCGTCATGAAGCCCAAGAGAGACGCCAAGCCGAACACAACGATGGAGACAAGAGCGAGCACCCGAGCGGTGTGGAAATGATCTCGGGCAAAACTGCAGTGCTTGAAAAACTCGTCCAGCGACTTTACATTCTTCATGTCAGTGCATCTTTCTTTCAGACCCCAGTAGGTGAGGCAATAATCTGAGTTGGCTGAGAAGTATTCGTTGACATGAAACATGTCCACCAACGACCCGGACAGTAAAAACATGAACGCGATGAACTGAAGGATCGCGTAGACAAGAACGCCAACGCCACACTCCATTTTTGCAGGTGGACAGCAAAAGAAGCTGAGAACGGTAAGGCAGAGGTGGGGCAGCGGACAGAGCGGCACAGGGGTAGGGATGGCGCCACAGAGCTGACGAGGGAAGCGGGGGGGGGGGGGGGGGCAAATGGCAGAGAGGGAGAGAGCGATAGAGAGTCGAGCCTCGGTAAGGATATGTCTTTGGTAGGGTTGCGGGTGTGTGGGGGACGGGGTGAGGGGGGAATATAAGGTGTATAAGCAGGAGTGAAAAGAGGGAGGAGAAAGGGGGCGAGGCAGGACGATGTGAGGAAGAGAGCGGTGCGGAGACGCGCAAATGGGAGTGCGGGAGGTGCAGGGCGGGGGCAGAGGGGTCACTTGCTGGCAGACGCGCTAGAATAAGGCGAGGAAGCCGGTGGCTGTGCGATACGCCGCAGCGGGCGCGAAAATGTGCACACGCAGAGGAAAGAGGTCCACGTCACACGCCACGGATGCGGTGCGTGACAGGTCACACACCACCGCCAGTCTGCACATCGGCTTCGGCCCTTGTACTCTCGGTGGTTGTCCGTGTCATGCCCATCCTCCACTATGCCCATAAAAGAGTCTCATGCGCAGCAGCAACAGCACCACACTGCCACTACCTCGCCGCCTGCATTCAAGGCGGGCACGGTCAACGTAATGTCGATGTCCTGAGAAGGACAAACGAGCTGTGCATCGCCTTCTTCGCGTCTCCCCTTTCGAGTCGACACGTCCGCAGCAACCAGCGGAGGACGGCGTCGGTGAGTACACACACGCAGACACACCCAGCTGCCGGTATGCATGTCGAGAGAGACGGCACACGCACGGCTGCCCGCCTCAGCTCATTCGTTCTCGGCGTGTTGTGACGCGTCCCCTACTAAGCGGGAGCCGGCGGTGCGCAACACTGTGCTCCTGAGGAGCCAAACGTCCTGCACGAAGCTGCAGAACACCACATCGCGCAGCAATAGGCAGCTGGGGTCGCTGTCGTCGAGGCCCTCGTGCTGGCCATCGTCGTAGGGCTACTGCGTTAGACACTCCTATCGCCGCCCCAAGCCGCCTGCAGCTCGCGCACCGCACTGGGAAGCCTCCGGTTCCCGTACGTCGTCGGCGACACACGGCGCTGATGACCGGCAGCGAGCAGCCCATCCAACCCGGTGCTGTCTGCGTCCACGGCACCCAGAAACGCCTCCATGCCGATGGCGTCAAGGCGATGCTGTATGCACCCCCACCCCTGCGAGCGGTTCAAGTTGGGGACCGTGTAGACGTCCAACCGCGGCAGCAACGTGCTCGTCATAGCCAGCGACCCGGGCGGCAGGTTGCCCCCTTCCGCAGCCTCGGCACAATCACCGGCATCTCACCAGCCGTGACAGACTCAGCCATGTATAACATGCCTCGGAGAGGAAGTCGAGCGTGTCGCCACAGCCCTCGACGCGTGGCACAGCGACCTCTCACCACACCCAAAGCCCCGAGTGGCCACTACAGCTGCGAGGGCGACGCCGATGCCTAGCTGAAGAAGCACCTGCCGAGTCCAGCGCTCCAGTAGCACCCGGCGAAGGTGCTTCAGCAGGCCGTGTGCCGTGTTACCGGTCAGCGGTGACAATGTGGTTGCTGGTGCTGACACCAGTGCCGACGAGAGCGATGCCGATGCCTTCGCACTCACCGCGCGCGGGGCAGCTGGTCCAGCGGCCGCAGTCCATATACGGTGCGCCGAGCACACGCATGGCTTGCCCCCGGCACGGTACGTTCAGGCCGTGAATGAGCAGGGGAGGGCTGTCTCCTGGATCCTCGGAGGATCCCTCGCGCCTGCAAATAGCCCGCACCGTGGGCAGAGGCTGCGATGCGGCGGGCCGCTTACTTCCGGTGCGGCGGCGCGCACTGGGGCCTGCTCTGCACCTCTCCGCTCGGCCTCCCATGCCACCTGGAAAGTGCGCTGGTCCAGGCTGTGCCCGTCGTGGCGCGGCAGCTTGCCTGCATTCAGCTGCCTCAGGGCGGAGGACAAGCTCCAGACGAGCACCCGTCGATCCTCTTCCGTGGGTGTCAGCCCGCCACGGAGCCTCTCAGGGCGGCAGAATACGATCTCCCCCAGACCTGCCACAACCCATCCAAGGTCAGCATCCGCTTCTTCTCCTGGCAGCGGGCGTGGGCGGCCCCCACCAGTCCGCCGAGAACGGCCTCGAGGCGGGTGCTGTGGGCAGGGTCTTCGAGACGATGGATGCACTCCGCGGACACCTGCACCCCCTCCCTCCGCAGCTGCATGACTGCATCACCCGGGGTCAGAATCTTCACGTGCGCAGGACGTCCGCCCTTTCCCCAGCCTCCAAAGCCTATGGTGCGCAATAGCTAGCCGGTGCCATCGGGGTTGGGCTCCTCGAGCGGGAGGCCGCGTGAGGCTTGGCCACGCATGAGAAGCCCGTGCACGGCTGCTGGCACGGGATCGGCCCATCGGAGCTCAGCGGAGACGGGCCCCCCTGCGCCATCAAGGCCGCGGCCGCGTGCAGTGCATGTCTCTCTGGCACAGTCCCTCCAGCGCGCGAGAGGGGACGGGAATAGAGTGGGACCAACTGGAGCGTGGTGCGATGGATGCGCACGTAGTCCTTTTCGTTGCGTATTCCCACCCGCGGCTGGTGCACTCGCTTGCCGGCTTAGGATGAAAAGGGCGCGGAGATGAGAAACAGTACCAGCGTTAGCCGCCAGCATTTGTTTCTGTCCGTGCAGTTTTTTTGCGATAGCCTCTGACTATTTTCAAAAGGGAAATAAAAAAGGCCAATAGAGAACACGATTACTCCACAGCGAGCAGAAAGGATCACCGACGGTAGATATCACACCTCTGCTATCTCTTCTTGATTGCTGCGTGTGCGAATTGTTTCACGCTCATGGAGACGTGTAAGCAGTCCTCGTATTCGTTTTTTTTTGTGAGTCTTGTGTGTGTGCGTATGTGTTCTGCGGAGGTGGGCAACACAATCGCTATTACATTGCTGTGCTTTGCTGTTGATTCTGCATCTCTGCTCTGTTGGCGCTACTTGCCGCTCCCTCTTTTCTTT
>NC_009300.2:249143-255644 GCF_000002845.2 Leishmania braziliensis MHOM/BR/75/M2904 | reverse complement strand
AGGGGCGCACACTCCACGTCCGCCAGCAGCGGATCGAGAGGAGGCGTGCGTCAGCCAGGACACAGGCGAGAAGCAGCACAGGGAGGCGCGCTACAGAGGCTCTCTGAGGTACCCACAGCTATGCGGGGGATGCAGTCGAGGTGCGCAACCGCAAGCACAGCCAGCTGCGGAGACACAGCAGGACACGAAAAGCACGCCGAGAGCAGTGCGTCGAAACGAAAGGGGGAGGGGCGCGGGGGCTGAGGCGAACGCCCGTAGTGCACCCTCACCCCTCCTGCCCTGCCCGCACATCAGCTCCGCCAGTCCCACTATGAGGATGTCCTTGTAGAGGTGCCTCGTTGCCGTCAACCCTGTCTCTCCTTCTCTTTATGTTCATCCTGTCACTTCTGACTCTTGTTCTCCGTCTCTTTTCCATTCTCACCTGAGCCGCTGTCCTGGCACAGGAACAGCAAGACGGGGATGTTGAGGATATCCAGCAGCCAGACGAGTACGAGGAGAACGAAACCAGCGCCATACGTGTAGAATTCCTTTATCGGCTCGCAATCAGGGCCCTCATTCTTGTGGTATGCCACCGCCATGCAGGCCCAGACAATCCACAGGGTGACAGCACCGACGCTGTTCAGTGCCAGGCAGACCCAGCGGAGCCGACGGCAGCAGAAGAGCATAATGACGCCCAGGAGGAACGCCGCAAGGTACACGAAGATGGAGATCACAGCGAACGCCTGGGCAGCGCGGAAACGGTCGCGACGTGTGGGGCATAGAGCCCACTCCGCGTCCGATGAGCTCTCGTATGCGAGGTTGCTGCACACAACCTTAACACCCCATAAAGTGATGCAGTGATTGGGAAAGAATGAACGAACACTACCTATTCTAAACCAATACATGTCGATTGGCGTGGCCACCAGCACCAATAAAAAGGCGACGAACTGCACGACCACGTAGATGAGGAGGCCGATACTCCACGCCATCTTCGCAGGCGCTCCACAGTAGACTGGGGAAGGCGAGGCAGTGGTGGGCAGCAGAGTGCGCGACGCGGGGGTCGAGAGCGCGCAGCTGAGCGGAGGAGGAGGAAGCGGGGGAATGCGGGTGAGTGTGCAAGAGCGGTGGCCCTCACCAAGAAACAGCTCGAGTGTTGCTGGTTGTGTTACTGCGTGTGTGCGTGTTGGGAGGGGCAGGAGTGGAGGAGAGAGGGAAAGAGGTGACGGAAAGAGGAACGGGGCGAGGAGCAGATGGGGGTGCTAGACCTGCATGGCGGGTGCGAAGGAGGGGCGGCGGCGCTGCCACCGGCCAATACCGCCTCATAGCTTCCGAGAACAATGGACACATCGGCAGCCGCGGGAGAGGACACGCCGGCACACACAAGCAGAGGCACACAGAGACAACATAGTGGCAGTCACACGCGGCACCACCACGGTCACCGCTGCGAGAAGCAGCAGACACCTCTGGCGCCGCGTCGTCACCGAGCACGGCACCAAGCAGAGAGAGCGAGGTCGCCGGCACAGCGGCATCGCTGGGCGGGGAGGGCGGGGAGTGTGTGGGGGGGGCTCCGCTCCACCTGCGCACGCCGCCATGAGCACGCGCTCGCACAGGCCCCGCCACCCGCCCTCGCATCACCACCAGCGCATATACCCCCACGCGCCGCCAGTCAGCAGCCCCTCGACGTGGAGTAAAAAGTTTACTGGGAAACATCCACGCGTCAGCCACACGAGTACACAACACACTGTCCTCCAGCGCAGGGCTGCGCCGCACCGTCGCAGCATAATGCAGGAACCATGCAGAGGGCAAAGCCCGGCGGCCGCACGCCAGCGCAGCTGCGCCCCTGCACACCCGCAGGAAGCTAACGCCGTGGCGCAGGCTCAGCACGAGCAGTACGCCCTCCCTCAGCACGGCGCTGCAGGGATGCGCCGCGTCGAGCCGATGTAGCACCCGCCGAGCCACATTCGCCTCTCGGTCGCGCGACACACCGTGCCGCACCACCCCATCGCACCTCCTGCAGAGCGCACTGGTCGCGATTCGGCAGCTGCGTGAGCGTCCTGGCGGCGACCGTCAGCAGATACGCGCGCTGCTGCGTGCGACAGTCCGTCGAGTTCCACCCAAACGCGAGGGCAATTCGGAGGAGCGCCATGGACGCTCCCACCACACCGCCGTGCTGGGTGCCGCTCCCAAACGGGGCTCGGATTCCCGCAGTACCACCATCCCCGCGGAAGCAGCCGTGCCAGGCCTGTGCCTGTCGAGCAGCACGCCCCCCTCCATACTGCCCGTTGCCGTTGACGCGCACCGCCACATCATCCAACACGCCTCACACAGTCGGCGAGAGAAAGAGGGGCGGCGGCTGAGCAGCGTACGCCGTTCCAGCGATCCTGACCTTCACGCCGACGCCCGCGATGGGTGCAGCATTGGCGCTCGCGCTCTTCCCCCAAAAATCACGCACCGCCATGCCGCGTGTCATGGCCTTGGCAGTGGCATCCGTGCCGCTCCAGCGAGACCAGCCGTGGTGCGCGAGCCACCATTGTGCACGCTAGCAATGCAGCGCTGCCTCGCCTGTGGGTGCAGCTCGTGCACGCTGAACACCAAGAGTGAGGAGTGCAGACGCGGCAAGCAGCAGTCGTGCCACACGCGCAGGAACGCACCTCGCTTCCGGTGCATACGCACGCCCCCCGGTGCCCCCCACACGGTAGAATAGCAGCGAGTCCTCGAGGCACTGCCCCAGCAGCCCCAAAGCGACCCCAGGCTGCTGGAGTCGCCCTTCATTGTTGCCTCCCTCTTACGCATTTCTCGGTCTGCGCGCTCCCCGTAGCAATGCACAGTGCCGCCGCTCTCCCAGACACCCCCTCCCTCCCCCACACGCGTGCATGGGTGGGCTTGCTCGGCAGGGGGAGGAGGGGCCCAGGCCGCATAGTCCGCACACGTGTCCGCACCACCAACAGAGCAACAGAGTGGGAGAGCGAGAGGGCACCGCTAGTGCGGACGGGGGCGTGGAGGCGCTCGCTGCCTATGCCGTGCCCATCCTTGGCTAGGCCCATAAAGGAGGCTCGGGCGCAGCGGCAACAGCACCACACCGCCACTCCCCCGCCGCCAGCAGCCAAGGCACATGCAGTCACCCCCACGCCGATGCCCAGAGAGGGGCAAGCGAGCCGTACGTTGGCAGCAGCCAGCGGCGCGCAAAGTCGGTGGACACACACACACACCCTCAGCTGCCTGCCTCCGCCCAGT
This sequence comes from Leishmania braziliensis MHOM/BR/75/M2904, assembly GCF_000002845.2. Lineage (NCBI taxonomy): Eukaryota > Euglenozoa > Kinetoplastea > Trypanosomatida > Trypanosomatidae > Leishmania > Leishmania braziliensis. The sequence goes on along the minus strand of NC_009300.2, from coordinate 252,431 downwards.
CGCCCGCGCCGTGCTGTACGCCGTCTTACAGCAAGCAGGCGGCGGCCGTGTGTAGCACTCGGCTCCTGAAGTGCCAGGCATCCTGCACAGGGTTGTAGAGGACCACATCGCGCAGTGAGGGGTGGCTGAGGCTGCTGCCGTCGAGGCCCTCGTGCCGGCCTTCGCCGTATGGCCGCTGCGCCAGACGCTTTACAGCCGTCTTGAGCTGCGCGTCATCGCCCCACGCCGCCTGCAGCTGGCGCATCGCCCTGAGCAGCCGCTCGCTCGTGTACTCCGCCGGCGACACACGGCGCTGATGAGCAGCCGCAAGCAGCTCGTCCAGGTCGGCGCGGCTCGTGCCCACCGTATCCAGAAACGCCTCCGTGTCGAGGGCGTCGAGGCGATGCTGGATGTACTCGTGCGCCTGCGAGCGGCTGAAGTTGGGGACCGTGTAGAAGTCCAACCGCGGCAGCAACGTGCTCGTCACGGTTAGCGCCTCAAGGGGCACCTCCACCACGACGTGGCACATGCGGCGCTCGCACGCCAGCGCCAGTGCCTCGCTGTACACACGTGCCAGGCTGTCCGCCTCACGCAGCCTCAGCACAATCACGGGTGTCTTTCCACCCATCATGGACTTGGCCCTGCAGCATGCCTCGGAGATGAAGTCGAGCGCGTCGCCGCAGGCCTCCACGTGCGGCACACCAAGGGCCTTAATGACGCTGCGCAGCGGGTCCTCCATCACGCGCACGTCCACGACCACGACAGCCATGCCCTCCCCGCGCATTGCAGCGCGGCACAGCGAGCTCTTACCACACCCAAAGGACCCGGTGATCACCACAATGCGAGGGTGCGCTGTGTCCAGCTGCTGAAACACTGGCCGAATCCAGCGCTCCAGTGCCTCTCGGCGAGTCTGCCTGGACAGCTGGTGCGCCGCGTCGGCGGTAGTGGACGCTCCGGGAGGTGCCTCCTTGCAGAGCGTCCTCACCGCAAAGCGCATCTGGTAGGAGCGCTGGTGTGTCAGGTGGTTCCTGTAGTTCCACCCAAACAGCGAAAACGCGCCGCAGAAGGCGACGCTGGCGGAGAGGATGCCGGCGTACTTGGCCGCCATGTATCGCCGGTCCCGCTCCTTCACGCGCTCCGAGTAGAGGCTGCGCATCTGACGGTGGTGGTCGCGCTGCCACTCCGCCTTCTCCATGAGCGACATGCGGGAGCGCTGGGACAGGTGCGCCAGGAGGTGGGTGTCAGAGGCCTCCAGCAGGTGCAGACGCTCTGCCCGCCAGCCGCGATGGTACAGCATGCACGCGGTGCTCTCCACCTCGTCGGCCCCCGAGAGCCCAGCGGAGCGCACCCACTCGGCGACCTGCAAGTACTCGGGGTGGCGCACGAACTTGCACACGCCCTCCGTCACGGCTATCCTCTCCGGCGGGACCCCCAGGTCCACCCTATTGTTCTCCAGCAGGACGCCGAAGGTGCCGTTCAGGTTCACCCGCACAACGAAGCCACACATCAAGAAGCCGCGGCCCGGCGCATCGTCCACGGCCCCGCCGCCCTGCTGTGGCAGCGGCGTCGCGCCCTCGCGCTCGTAGGCCACGTAGACACGCGACCCCAGCGACACGGCGGGCGGCGGTGGGCTGTCCCTAAAGTCCACCGCGAACACAAGAGGCGACAGCTGTGCGACCACGCGGCCAACGGCCACGGGCAGCCGGCGCGGCGAGGACGGCACGCCCGGTTCCGCAGGCGCGTACGCAGCAATGCGCAGCCCCTCCAGCCCCGGTTGGGCAAACGCCGACCGCCTCACCGCCGGCAGCAGGCAGCAGCGCGTTGCCGGGCCCAGCATGACCGACACGTCAGCGGGGCGCAATGACGGCGACTCAAGCGCACAGCGCACGCTCCCGCAGCAGCCTGCCCCTCGCGACTTTCCAGCCGCAGCGCCGCAGAAGCGAAGGGTCGAGAGGGGAGGGGTGGGGAAACAGACGGACGAGGACGGCGTCAAAGCGTGCGTGCCTTTGCGAGTGGGTGGGCAGGGGGTGGGTAGGCGCGAGCCACGCCGCTCCTCCTCACCTGCAGCACTGCCGCCCGCAGAGGCCCCAGGACACCAGCCAAGCGCACACGTACAAGCGGCGAAGCCGAGGTAGGGGAGCGGAGGCGGTGCCGTCGCGCTGCCGTTTTGTGTTGTTTTTGATCACGTCTTTCAGCCCGCCTTCACCGAGATGTGTCGGGCTGCACGGCGCGGTCCGTCCTGAGCCGACAGCCAAACGACACACGCGGTGGGAGAGGTGGGGGGCGGGTGTCCGCCTGGCGTGCGGCCAATACGGCGAGGGAGTGTCAGGGGGAGGCATCGCAGCAGCAGCGCGTGGGCCCAGAGAGAGAGAGGGGAAAAGAGCAGAGAAAAGGGTGACGCGAAGGACAGCGAGAGGGAAACGACGCATCCAGCGCGACAGCGGCGGCGCATAGGGGGGCTGCGCCGAGGACGCACCCGTCCGCCTCCACCCCCACCACCTTCCGCACTACGGCCTCTGGCGTCAACGTAACGCGCTGGCCCTCACCTCCTGCCGAGGCGCGCGGAGGACTGCGTGTGTGGGGGGGGCAAAGGGTGGGTGGCAGTAGGTGAGAGCCAACAGAGCACACCTACGCACCTGCCAGCGGGCGAGGGAAGGGGGCAGGAGAGGCCCGCCAGCGCCGCTCCCCGCGCACCAGCTACCGCGGCAGCAGCCTCTCCGGCCTCACTATACCCCAATCCGCCCCCTCCCACCGTGCTCAGCGCCACGTCGTAGGCACGTTCTTCGTGCATGGCGGAGCAGGCAAGGTAAGCAGCGAGAGAGACCCACACGGGAATGGGGGCCCAATGGCAAAGGGGAAGAGGGGCGAGGGCGATGCAGCGAGGTCACGAGGTGTCTGGCCAGTCCTCCACCACGATGTGCGCTGGCATCGCATCTCCTCCTCCGGCATTCATCGCCATGGCCTGCTCGGCTCCAGGCCGGACTCGCGGGACGCCGGGTCGGCGGCTCATCACACTCACCACAGCAGCCGCATCGTGCTCCCATCCTTTGGAGGGCTACAGGAAGCCACAAACGAGGCGCTAGGCATCAGCAGCGACGCATCGCTCCAACCGCCCTCCACCCAAGACACCTGACCCTGACGCCTCAGCAAGCGGCACGGCATTGGCAGGGACAGAGGGGGGATGCCAGGCTTCCGCACCCGAGTCGGTGGGCGGTGAGCCTCCGATTCCGCGCCGACACGCTCCCCCGTCAACCCGCGTCGCGCAAGAAAAGAGGGGCAGCCGCGGCACACCGCACGCGGCAGCGTGGG
>NC_009300.2:244185-249043 GCF_000002845.2 Leishmania braziliensis MHOM/BR/75/M2904 | reverse complement strand
TGACCCCGCCGTCTTACAGCAAGCAGGCGGCGGCCGTGTGTAGCACTCGGCTCCTGAAGTGCCAGGCATCCTGCACAGGGTTGTAGAGGACCACATCGCGCAGTGAGGGGTGGCTGAGGCTGCTGCCGTCGAGGCCCTCGTGCCGGCCTTCGCCGTATGGCCGCTGCGCCAGACGCTTTACAGCCGTCTTGAGCTGCGCGTCATCGCCCCACGCCGCCTGCAGCTGGCGCATCGCCCTGAGCAGCCGCAAGCAGCTCGTCCAGGTCGGCGCGGCTCGTGCCCACCGTATCCAGAAACGCCTCCGTGTCGAGGGCGTCGAGGCGATGCTGGATGTACTCGTGCGCCTGCGAGCGGCTGAAGTTGGGGACCGTGTAGAAGTCCAACCGCGGCAGCAACGTGCTCGTCACGGTTAGCGCCTCAAGGGGCACCTCCACCACGACGTGGCACATGCGGCGCTCGCACGCCAGCGCCAGCGCCGCGTCGTAGGCACCTTCTTCGTGCATGGCGGAGCAGGCAAGGTAAGCAGCGAGAGAGACCCACACGGGAATGGGGGCCCAATGGCAAAGGGGAAGAGGGGCGAGGGCGATGCAGCGAGGTCACGAGGTGTCTGGCCAGTCCTCCACCACGATGTGCGCTGGCATCGCATCTCCTCCTCCGGCATTCATCGCCATGGCCTGCTCGGCTCCAGGCCGGACTCGCGGGACGCCGGGTCGGCGGCTCATCACACTCACCACAGCAGCCGCATCGTGCTCCCATCCTTTGGAGGGCTACAGGCAGCAGCGCGCAGCGGTGTGATAGACTTTGTGCGTGAACATCCATCGGTCGCGCACCGGGTCGTACAGCACGATCCCCTTCAGCTCCGCATCGCGCAGCACGCTAGGGCCATTCTGTTGTCCGACATAGTACTCCGCCTCAGCCAGCCTCTTCACTGCTGCCCGCAGCGTCTCGGAGCTGGCCCAAGCAGCCTCGGCCCGCCGCATCGCCCTCAGCAGCTTCTGGTCTATGTAATCCACAACCGACACCCTGCGGTGCCGCACAGCCGCCAGAAGCTCGTCAATGTCGCTGCAGTTCGTCCCCACCACCTCAATGAAGTGCAGCATCGATGTGGCGTCCACCGCGTGCTCGGTGCACTGCAGCGCCTGCCGAGCGGTAAAGTTCGGCACCAAGTAGAAATCGAGCCGCGGCAGCAGCACGTTCTGAGTCGTCAGTGACTCCAAGGCAACTTCGTAGGCGAGGTGGCACAGCCGGCGATCAGAGGCGAGCAGGGCGGACTCGTTGTACACCCGCGACAGCTCGCACCCCTCTCGCAGTGTGAGAACCAAGATGGGGGGCTCGCCGTTGACCTTCGCCGCCTTGGTGAAGGTGTCGGCAATGAACTCCAAGTGGTCCCCGCAGCACTCCAGGTTCGGCACCTTCATCGCCTTCACGATGCAGCTGAGCGTGTCCTCGCCCCCACGCACCTCGACGAAGAGCGCGGGCCTGTGCTCCTTGCGCACCGCCGAGCGCAGCAGTGAGCTCTTGCCGCACCCGCGGAGCCCAGTCACCACGGCGATGCGGGGGTGGGTGATGTCAGGCTGGCGGAGCACCTGGCGTGCCCAGCTTTCCTCCGCCGCGCGCTCCACAAACTGCGGCGGCTCCGCAGGGCTGCTTGTGTATTGGTGGTCAGTGTCGGTCAGGGTGCTGACGGCGCGTTTCACCTGAAAGGAGCGCTGATGTCGCCTGTAGCTCTTGAAGTTCCAGAGAAACACGGAAAGGACGCCGAGCGCGGCCCAGTTGGCGCTCACAAAGCCACTGTACCTCTGAATGACGTAGCGCCACGCGCGCTCCCTCACGCGCTCACGCTGCAGCGCGCGCAGCTCTGCGTGGTGGTCGCGCTGCCACTCCGCCCTCTCCAGCACTAGCAGTCTCACCGACCTCTTCACGTACGACACGCAGTGCACATCGCTCGGCCCCAGCAGGTACAGCCTGTCCACGCGCCAGCCGCGCTGATACAGCACGGAGGACAGCCTCTCTCGATCAGCGCGGCGGTGCACGCCCGCGTCGCGAATCCACTTCACCATGTCCAGGTAGCCCCTCTCCAGCGTGATGCGAGCGCGCCCTTCCACCAGCACCAGGTCGTCCTGCGACACCTGCGCCGCAAAGCAGCCGTTGTCCATTAGAACTCCGAGGGTCCCGTTGCTGTTCACGCGCCCGACAATTCCGCCCACGACTCGGCCCTCATTCGTCGCCGTGCGACCGACCTGCACATGCACGCGCGTGCTCACCTCCGCGACCGCAGACACGGGAGCCCCCTCCATGTCCACGACGTACTCGTCGTACGACAGCTGCTTCCTGATTCGGCCGGCAGCGATGTGGTGTGCGCCGGGGCCGCTGAAGGGGGGTCGCAAGTACGCGCGCGCGGTAAGAGCAGAAAGGTCGCCAGGGATGATGCCGGCTGCATCCACAGACGACAGCGGCGACGACCCAGTCTCAGGGGCAGAGTCGGGGAGTGCCGTGGCACCTCCAACACCGTCAGCGGCGCTCTGCCGCAGGCGACGCGTTGCACCCCCCGCACCAATGCGGTGCGAGCACCGCTTGCTCCAGTGCATGCCGAGGGGGGCTATGGCAGGCCCCGCAAACTCGCCGAGAGGGCCTTGCCCTTCTGCTAGTGCTGCTGCTTTCCTTCAACCACTGGCGGGCTGAGATGCACGGCGCCCGCCTGCTGTGGCTCCCTTCTTCAAGCTGTGGGTGGGTGTTTGTGTGTGGGTGTGTGGTGGAGGCTAATGAGGAGAAGGGCGGAAGGGGTGGGTAGGGAAGAGATGCCGCGCAGACGGAGCGGGCCAGGTGGGGTATCTGTCGTGCGTCTACACACACCTACACACGCTCCCGCACCCGTGCCTGCACGCGAGTAGGCAAACGCGCGTGTCGTTGTCCCGCATGGCGCACCTTGCAGGCGGATGCGGCCCTCAGGGAGCGGCACGTGCACTGCGCCGCAGCGACTTCGAGGAACAGACAGCTCAGTAGTGCGCCCGCGGCGACACGCTACCTTCGTGGACGGCATGCAAGCGTCAGTCGTTCAACACAACGCACGGGGCGTATCCACAGATGCGCGTGTATGCGCTGTGCCTGCGCACAGACGAGAGCGGGGCGCCAGCCTGCACGTCCGGCATCCTGCCTCACCTCCCCGTGTCGCTAGTCCCACCCCTGCGCACAGGACATACGAGATCACGGCTCGGGCCCTCTGCGGGGCTCTCGTCACACGCTTTACGTTATGGCCGTGCACTGCGCAGGACGGACGAGCCACGCAGTCACCAAGCTGTGCATGGACTGCACGGCCGTCCGAGTCGCTCGGGTGCAAAGCAGCGAGGACAGCAGAGCGGCAACAGCGCGAAGGTGGGCCATGTCGCCAACAGACAAAGGCCAACGAACACGGCCGCCAGCACACAGCGCACCGCACGGAGCTCTGCTGCAGCACTGCAGTCGGCGGAGTGGGGCCGCCAGCGCGTGCACGTAGTGCCGGCCGTCAACATCGGCGACACACGCCCCGCGGCGCAATCGCTCCAGCTCGCATAGACCAGTCCCCAGCTCGTGCTGGGGCGCACGCCGACAGCGCAGCCAGCAATGCGCTGTGCAGCAGGCAACTGCCACCCGTTGGAGAGCAGCCACCGTGCCCCTTCAAGAGACCACCAAGGTCAGTGAGCCGGTGTCGGCACGACTGGGGTCCTCCGCTGTGTCGGGTCTCGAGTTGATTCCGCGCGGTGCCCCTTAACGGTGTGTTCCCCAGGACAGAGGGCTTTCGCCTTGCTGCCGTGCGCGCCCCCCCCCCCCCCTCAGCGAGCGTACGCCTGGCGGGGTGGCGTCGCTTTTGTCTCTGCTGGGATTGGCGCTGAAGAGCGGGTCTGCCGCCTGAATCGCCGACACCGCTGCCCGCTTCACGGCACGACACGCACCGGCAGAATGCACGCTGTCCGTCCGCACATTAGCCTTCACACCCGTGGTAGGTCGCGCAGCGCAGGAGGGGTGGGCCAGCCGACGCCGGTCTCATCACTCGCACCACATGGGGGCCTACCCACCGCACCGCTGGTATGGCTCTCAGCTCCTCCAGGCACGCGTGCCGGGGAGGCCGGCGCTCTCAGGCCCGTCACCCCACCTGCGCCGCACAGGGCGTTCGGCCGGAGTGCGTGGCCCAGCTGGACGCGTCGCATCTGCTCGCGGCGAGCCACGTGCTCGCCTCGCGTGGCCGCGGGATGCATCGTCTGCTGGTCCCCGGCAGCTTCTCGCCCGCTACGGAGAGGGCAGAGCCCACTGCGTAAGCGCAGGCATCCGCCTAGTCGGCGAGGCCTACCCCTCGAGTGCGGCGACGTCGTCTTCCGACACGGCCGCGGGGCTCGGGAAGGCGGGGAGGTCTCCAAGCAGCACTGATGGGGCGGTGCGCTTGTCGAGCAGCGGCATCACGCCCCGCAGCGTGCCTGCCCCCGGCAGGAGCTCCACGACGTGGTGGGCGGCCTCTCCCGTCACGCCGCGCGCTGCGCACTCGTGCCACGCCAAAGGGCCAGGGCTGGGGGTGGGGTATGGGCGCAGCCTCCCTCGTCCCTCTTTCCTCCCCCTTCCCGCGGCCCCGGTGAGCATGGCATCGAAGGATTGGCGATGGGGGCCGTTCATCGCCGACGGCGCCGTGGTGGCCTGCGCCGCGGGCTGCTGCGCACCTACCCGCCCGGCCTCCGATTCCAGCAGGAGAGTGGGCGGGCACAGCCGGTGCCCGTCATGCTGCGACGGCCGGCCTGCAGTCCGCTGTCCAAACACGGAGGAGGCGATTGGGAAGAGCGCCTGGCGATCCTCCTCTGCGGGTGTGTCAATGCACAATGAAGCTCCCCAAAGG
>NC_009300.2:234426-244085 GCF_000002845.2 Leishmania braziliensis MHOM/BR/75/M2904 | reverse complement strand
TTTCTTGCCTCGAAGAAGGCTGGCACGTGAGTAGAGGTACGTGGGCGTGACTTTCTGCGTCCAAAAGTTTGCTGAAAGTGAGCCACGGAGGAGGGACAGTCGTTGTTTTCTCGTCTTTTACCGCTAAGTCACCGTGCCGGGGGGCCGCAGAAATGTTGGAGCGGAGGAGGGGGCGGAGGAGAACCGAAAGACGGGACTGCTACGCCGGCGGTATGGCCAGTGACCGTCTCTCCCGCCCCACCTCACTCTGAGCACCGGCGGCATGCATCGCTGATGCTCCTTTTACCCATCAGCAGTGCGTTCTTTGCCCACGAGATCTCCCTCTTTCCCGCTCAGCCGTCTGCGCGTCCTCCCCTCTACGCACGCCCTCATGCACATCCCCCCTTTTTCCATCACTGAAACTCTCACTCTTCCCCTCTCTTTCACTCGGTGTGTGTGTGTGTGTGTGTGTGTGTGTGTGTGTGTGTGTGCGCGTCATTCCCCATCCCACCACTGGCGGTTTGCCCCCCCCCCCCGCCCTGCCCTGTCCTCTTGCCGCGAACGTTGCCGGCGTTTTTTTGAGAGGGAGTGACGTCGTTGCTGTAGAGGAGCGAGTGCACGGGTGAAGGGAATCGAACTTACGTTTGCCTCTCTCGTTGTGCGGTGTTCGTTTTTTTTTTTATTTGTAATTATTGTTTGGTGTTAATCGCATAATTGCACGCCGCCCGCACACACGCGGCTCTCAGGCAAGCACTGAAGAACGCGAGCGGAGGAGAAAAAGCTCCCTCTCCCTCTGTGCGTGTGGGTGGGTGTCGCGTCTGAACAAGGGGAGAGGACCATCTCGTCACCCCTCTCCCTCACCCCTCTAATCTGCCCTGTCTCCTTTCCGCTCTTTGCTTCCCTGGGCTCGTCACTTGGTCGGTCAGTCGGCAGCGACTACGATGATCGCCTGTGCGGCAATTCAGCGACTGGAGCGGTATGGCTCTCTCGGGCTGAAGCGGCACAGCGTAGAGGATTTTGTGAGCACGTCACTCAAGGATGCGCGAAGAGCAAACATTTATGCCCTTACGCTGCTGAGCACGTGGAGGGAGGCGGTGCAGGCCGTTCGCGGCGGCGACGCCGACAGCATCTCGGATACCTCGAAGGCACCAGCGCGCTACACAGAAGCGCTCGTGTACGCCGTGAGCTTCGCGGTGGCTCTCACCACGCAGCACCTGTTCGAAGTCAACACCAACGTCGCGACTGCGCCTGTGATCAGCATGAACGACAGCACAGTGCTCACAGCAGCTGGCTCAGGGCAACAGGCGAAGAAGGCTGCAGCGGAGAGCGTGAGTACCAGCAGCAGCAGCAGCAGCAACAGTAAGGACGGCGCCACAGCTGCCTCTCTCATCTTCACAGTCCCCTACGCACAGGCGCTCGAGCTGCTGACACTGCTGAAGGAAATGACAGTAGCAATCGGAAGCAGCCGTGCTCTGAGAAGCAATGCTTCGTCAGATGACTTCACGAAGGCGGTGGCGCATCTTCTCACGAGCAGCACCGACCTTGCTCTCCTACTGCTGAGTGATGTCTCGATCGGTTCGAATGCTGCTACACCGGAAAGAGGGGAGTTGCAGCCCGGCAGCATCAGCAATGAAGAGCAGCAGCGGAAGGCAATCCTTGCGCAGGTGCTCGTGTTGGTGACTGCAACGGCGCAGATGCTGCGGCGCGTACAGGTAAGCTATCCCATCAGCCACCTGTACCACACCCGGCCCTGCGCGGCGCTTCTGAAAATTGTCGCGAACAAGCACAAGCAACTCGAGCAGCGGCACAGGCACAGCAGTGGCAACAGCGAAGCCACCACAGAGAAGCCCCAGCGCGCTACAAACGACGCAGTCAATAGAGCTGGGGAGGGAGCAGCGGTACATGAGGTATCTACGACGCGTGTGCCGGTGCTGCTGAGTCTGCTTCGTCGCTACATCCAGGTGTCTGCGCGGTGCTCACTCGCAGGAACCCAGCAGCCTTCACCCACCTCCTCTTGTGCTGCCAGCCTGTTTTCCATCTTTTCTCTTTTCCAGCGCCTGAGCATGCTGCACGGCGCGCTCGGCGCGATCGCGGACCTTTCGAAGGGGCTCGCGGCGCAGCTCAGCCGTGCCTGCGATGACGTGCAGTACTGGCTGAGTCAGCTTCTGTCCAGCACCGCGTGCAACCGCGCGACTCGCTACGTGGTGTACTTCCGCGAGGATGAGCTGCGGCTAATGCAGCACAATGTGCGCCAGGCCTCCGAGTACGCGCTGTTCACGTTTGCTACGACGCCGCCGGCTGACCCAGGGCTTGTGGAGTCGCTGCTGGCGGGTGACGCTGCTGGCAACACCCGGGCCATCGATGCCTACGAAGAGGTGACGCACGCTCGCGCGGCTCTCGTGCTCGCGCAGTGGTGCGTGAGTGCACCATTTTATTTCGAGAGTTTCTGCCGAAATGAGTCGTGGGCTTCCTTCGCGCAGGAGCAGCGACGGCTGGTGTTGCGGCAGCAGTCCCGCGCGCGCCGCGGACTCGAGAGGACGTCGCACAGGCAGCAGCGGAAAGAGAGGGCAAGGCAGAAGGCGCTGCTTCTGGACGAAGCGCCGGGCGATGGACCCCCCTCGGTGTCCAGCGGTGCATCTTCGGTGCATAGCGGTGGCTCCGACTCCGCGTCCTCGACTGGCGGCTACCACCAGCGGCAGCGCCGTGGCGTCAGCAGAGATGACGAAACGGCATCGCTCTCGTCCTTCCAAACCGCTCGCCACGTCGATCACGCTGACGCCAGCGTTGGCGGCAGTCTGACATCTCTCGCCAGCCGTGTGTCGCTTCTCTCGACGTTCTCCAAGCACTCGACTGCCTCCTATCTCTCCTTCATCTCGGTACTGCGGCCATCGGCTGCCGCTGACTCCGTGGCGGGTGGTGCTGGTGCCCGTGATGGCACCGACGGCGATGGCGAAGGTGCCGTCTCTGACACAGCTCGGCAGATGCACGAATCTGAGGATGGCAACACAAACCTGCCTCTCATTCTGCTGGAGCAGCTCACTCTGGGTCTCCACCGCTTCATGGAGGCCTACCCGGCAGAACTGCTAGACCGCTACGGGCTGCGCAGTGTGTCGTGGAACAGCATTGCACGCATGTTTGCCATCGTGGAGGCGTCTCTGGCCAACAATGCGCAGATGACAGCAGGGACTGCTGCTGCCGCTGCCGCTCGACGTCACACCAACCGCCACCACAGCAGTCAGGAACAGCAGCAGCCACTCTTCAACCTCGCGCAGGACATCCGCTACAACAAGGGGATGGGCTACGAGTGTCTGGGCTTGTTATTTGCCAAGGTAGTGGCCCCGTTACTCGACCTCACCCCGTCGCAGCAGCAGCTACCGCGCGGCCCCACACACGAGGTGAGCGGGGCCAATGATGGTGAAAGCGGCGATGTTGGCAGCAGCAGCAGCAGCAGCATCGGAGGCAACAGCAACGGCAATCGCACCAAGGAAGAACTCTTCGCCAACGCCACCGTGGGAAGCGCGGTGCTGACCCTCAATGACGACCCTGCAACACGCGCTTCGGTGGAGGCGGCTCTGTCAACGTGCCTGACAGCGTACGAGAAGGTGGCGCCGCAGGTGGTGGACATGAGCCTCTCCACCATCCTCCGTCTTGCCTCGCGCACCGCGATCACCTCAGCGGGGATGGCCACGCCACCCCGCCACGCCCCGTTGATCTCGTCCTTGTCGAGTATGCTAGTAGCCTTTGTGCGCGACATTACGGCTCGTCTGGGCCGCAGCAACGACCTGCCGCGCCTAGTCGACGCCCTGCTCGAGCAGCGCGACTTTGCTGCTAACGCCGACGCCGCGGCCGCCGTCTCTGCGGCCATGGATGGCAGCGGCGATACGGCGTCTTCCATCCGCTCGTTGCGTGCGATGTTTTCGCATCCCTCAGTGCGACAGGCAGTCATGGCAGCGGCCGGGACGTCATTAGACCCCGAGAGCCTTCTGGGGCGTCTGAGCAGCGTTGCGGCGGAGCTTGTGGAGGCTCGCAACGGCAAAATCAGCAGCGGTGCTCAGGACGAGGAACAAGGCGAGGCGGCGTCTACTGCAACGTCTCCCTGGACCCACGATGACGCTCAAGTGCAGCGCATGCTTCTGGCGCTGGAGCTCATGGAAGCGCTTCTCGCAGGTGTTGTGCCGACGTCTGTCTCTGCCAGTGCGTTACTGGAGCATGCAGCGCAACTGGAGCTGTTGCTGAGCGCGTCTTTCATGACCGCCGTGGAGGAGCTGCAGAGGGTCAACCCAGCAGCAGCAGCAGCGCGGGACAGTGGAACCAGGGCCAGGGACCTTAATGGTGACCTCTTGCACGACAGGCGTCTGCTGATGATTCAACACATATATACGATCCGCCAATGCCGTGCTGTTACCATTCTTTGTCTGCAAGACCTCGGCACCCAGCATGTGCACGACTACCTCCGCATGTTGGAGGATGTCTTGTGGCAGCTCACGAGCCACGTGGGCAACCTCGTTGGCTCGCTGACACTGGCGGAGTTACAACCCCTGTTGCAGGCACACCCAGAGTGGTATAACAACAGCGAAGTCGTGGCACCTTCGCCATCGGTGCCGGGACAGCTGCAGCTGGAACTCCTTCCCCCTTCGCTTATACTACAGCGCCTGTCGCTAGCACGCACAGTGACCGTCGCCCTTGGAACTCATGCAGGGCCTGAAGCGGAGCTTCGTGACATGGTGGCGCACCTATGGGACTGCCTGGGCAACGATAGGCTTGACACGGCTGCGAAAGCGCATCTGCGGCCGGCCGGTGTGTCTCTGTGGCTGGCGAACCAAATGACTTCGGAGGAGTGGGTCAGCTTGGTGGCGCTTGGCAAGGAAAAGGATGCGCGTGCCTCGATGATGGAGCTTCTCCTGCGCTCCGCCGCAGTTTCTTCCGCCGAGAGGACAGAGACACCGGCGTGGCTGTCGCGGTGTTTGCAGTGCATCCCTGCGACAGTGACGCGCGCGCTTGTCGACGCACTTGTGTCGCTGCCCGTTGAAGATCTCTGCGATACATTCTGCGAGAGCGCGGCCTTGTCCGCGCGTCAGCGGCGCGAGCTAGTCCGGCGGCAGTGGATGGTTCTCACGGCATCCCTCGTGGCAGCGTACGCGGTGGTGGGCCATAACCCGTACTGGCCCTCGGTCGTCGCGCACACGGTGTGCGCCGTGACGCACGTAGCGAGGGTGTGGCGGAAGTACGCGAAGGGGCGGCTTGGCGACGCCGATGGGACACCAGCGCAGGCCCCTCATCGCTCTACCGAGATGCACAGCTTTGCACTGCTCATGCGGCAGCTCCTATCGGTACTGCTGTGTACGCTCCGTAGTGAGCCACGCGCCGCGGGTGTGCTCCGCCGGGTGCTGCTAACGTTGGCGAGGGAATCGGCGGTCGCGTCGTCATCGGCAGCGCGCCCAACAGCCCCGGCTCTGTCGCGCTGCGGCATGTCCGTGGCCTACGTTGAGGCACTGAAGGTGCCCGCGACCTCGCTCAGTGACCTGAGTGCGCCAGCCCCGCTGACAGCGTCCACCCTCACCACAGCGGTCAACGAAGGAGAGGAAGACGAGGTGTTTGTCGCCTTGAAGGACATGACGTTCGAGGATGAGCTGCGCGGCGTAGGCATCCAACTCTTCGCCCCCGCCTTCGTGAAGCGCCTCCTCACTCTGACGGGACTTTGCAGTGACAGTACGGCGGTGGCCATGCCGTTGACCTTCGCTACGGCCGCCGCTGTAATCAGCGCTAGCATGAGTACGCTCGCGCTGCTCTACCAGATCTGCGTGGCCGCCGCGCAGGCATCGTGGCGGGCCAGGACAACCGACGGAAACCTTGAGGCATTGATGCAGACGCCAGCGGTCGTGTTCCTGCACGCCGTCGCCAGTGGATTTCACGCACGCGGCGCTGCGATAGCGTCGAGCAACGGCGTCTCCACCGGCGCGGCAGCTACTGTCGCGTTGACGGCGTTTCTCGAGCAATTCAATGGTCATGATGGGGCGCCCGCAGAGCATCGTTTGTTTGTCCATATTGCATCCGCCGCCACCACCGCACCAGGAGAGAAACGGCGACAAGTGCGCGATACGACAGACGGCGGCGCTGGTGACGTGGCGAACGGCGCCACGGTCTCTTCTGCTCCTAGGGCAGCGGCAGTCGCTTCGTCCGATGCTTTGGAGGCGGTGGAGAAGCTGTGGTGTGACCAGCTGCGATCTATTGCGTGTACTGTGATGCATCTCAGCCACACAGCAGAGGGTGAGTGTAACGCATCCGCCGCCGTGCTGCAGAAGGCGTGTGTTACCTTTCGCCAGCTCTTCACTTGTATGTGGTCGAGCGCTCGCAGCAAGCAGCACCAGATGTCCAAGGGTAGCGGTAGTCGTATTGGTGGAGGCAGCGGCGGTGGCTCGAAGCGTGTCCGCAGCCATGGCGACAACGAGCCGACGGTGCACCACAGCAGCCTCTCAGGCGGTGTCGACGCATTCTTAGCTGAAGTGCTCGCTCTCTCTCGCACGACTGGTGACGACGGCAGCGACGCAGTCGGTGGTGTGACAGGCAACAACCTGCGCTGTCAGCTGGCCGACTTCTTCGGGATTACGGCGACAGCGACCAAAGGAGCGGCACGCAGCGATGTGCATGTGGGCCGCGTATGCGACGGATTGTGGATGCGGCTGTTAAGCGCTGGCGAGGAAGCAGGCGTGTGTGCACTATGGCTCTTGTGGAAGCTTCAGTGCGTTTCGGCGGCCCTTAGAGACGACTCTGCGACAACCGAGGGACTTCAGGATGACTCGCAGGCGCGCATGAGGAAGTTTCTCTGCGCCTACTGTGACATGAACGCCTGCGTTGAAGGGGATGCAGCGGCGGCGTGGACCGCCAGCACATACACCCGCGTGGCGACGATGCTGCGGGCGTTGCCGAATACGCTCCGCGTCCTCACTGCTGAAGGAGTACCACCACTCTTCCACGAACACGTGAATAGTCTACTGACGAGCACTATTCCAAGAGCGTCGCCTCGTTCCAGCGCAGACGCAAGCTCCTTCGCTGTGGCAGCTCCGGCGGCGGCGGAGCTGCTCGTGCACTTGCTTTCTGTCCGCCCACGTCTGCCAGCTGAGATGCTGCTGCCACACGCGCAGCACCTGCTGGTGTGGCTCTCGTCCCCGTCCTCTTCTGCCGCGTCGCTGGCGGCGGTGGGGACTCACGGTGGTACTAGTCCATCCCTCTCTTCGCTGTGCATCCGCGTCTGTGCCGCCGTTGCCGCACACCCTGCCGTATCAAGCGCGTCCGACGCCTCTGCGCTGATTGCCTCCTGGGCATCGCAGCAGCAACTGATCGCGTGCCGAGGTGTGAGACAACCTCGCGTCAACAGTAGCGCCGCGCAGGAATTGCTCGACAATGTGTGGCTGGTGCTGCTCTCTCTCTTGGAGGGCTCCAGAGCGCCACACTGCGCGGAGGCATCGACGACGCCGCTGCTGCGCGAGGGCGAGCTGGTGCAGCTTATCCTGCTGCTCACCAAGACCTGGCTGGGCCATTCGGCACACCAGCAGGTGCTGTGGTCCCGTCCAGCGATGCTGCCTCCACTAATGTGCGCGCTGTTCACGTGTGTAATGCGCGGAATGGAGTCGCAGGAGTTCTCGCCACGTGTGCTCAACGTGCTGGCGAGTGGGCTGGCAGCGATGGCGGCGCATGTGGACGCGGCTACGGCGAACGAGGGCGATGCAGATGTTGACAGCATTGAGGGCGCCGACGACGACGCCGAGGGCGTCGATGAAGAGAGCCCCGAGGAGTCGGGAAGCGTCGTGCCAGCGACACCGGGCGACGGGCGACGCCGCAAGCAAACGCGCCGGCTCGAAGGCGGCACTCGAAGATGGGCAAAGGCTACCACCGTCCCCGCGCACGTTAAGCGAGCCGCCCTTGCCGCCGCCACGTCGGCACTCTTCGAAGTCGCGCACCACTACATCCACATCTTCACTGCCTTCAGTAGCGACATGGACTTTCTCTTCACGGACTTCCTAAAGGTGCTCAGCCAGCACTTCCTGCCAGCCGTAACGCGGCCGCCCATCGCCCACCACGTCGGTGTGCGCATTGGTGGCACGGCGCGGTCGGAGATGACGTTTGCGGACCTCGCGTACATGTGCGTCGGCAACGCAGAGAGCAAGTCGCTGCTGAAACAGGCGGCGCTGCGCATGGAGGAGGCGGGTGTGCTGGACAGCAGTAGTGCCAGTGACGGTATTACCGCGAAAGCGAAGGCTGAGCCAACGCTGACAGACGGCAGCCGAAGTATCTTCCGGGTCGCATAGTTGGCGCGCCTCTCTCGGTGCGCTTTGTGTGTTGTAGGAAAAGTTGATAACTCTGCGAGTCATTCCTCGGTGCGAGTGTCTTGGGCACATTTCGTCTTGGCCGCCACTTACCTCTCTTCCAGGGCGGGGAAAGCGACAGGGTGATGGAAAGAAAGAAAGAAAAAAAAAACACACACAAAGACGAAAGAGGGACGGAAGGGAGGCGTGTGGGGGAGGGGAGGGGGGGTCGATGAGGACTTCGTTGGCGAGTGTGGTTTGTCAGGGACGTTGGCCGCCTCGTCCCGTCTTCACAGCCCCCCTCCCCCCCCCCCCTCTTTCACTTCGTAAGACTCTTTTGATCTCCATTGCGCACAACAAGTCCGCTCTGTAACCGTGTTCGGGTAAGCTGTGCGCACACACACGTGTTGGGTATCCTTGTCAGCTTTTGGAGGGGCGGGGGGGCGGACGTGCCTCTCGGCGTCGGCGCTTCGTCTGGTTCCCTCTGTCGATGTGCGTAGGGGTGCGTGTCGCCCCATCTCATGCGGTTCCGTCCGTGCCCTCTTTTTGGTGCTCCATTTTACGTCACGAAAACAAGCGGACAGACAAGACGCTCATAACACCAACACGTACGCGCCTCTACGCGTGTCTACAGAGCGGAGGGAGGGAGGGAGGGAGGGGCAACGTGCATCACTGCTCTCTCGTTCCCCCACTTTCCCTCTTTCCCTCGCTCTCGCCCTCTCTCTCTCTCTGGCTTGCATATGTGAAGAGTTCGGGAAGGGCAGATGTGTCGGAACAAGGAAGCAGAAACTGCGGACAGAGAGACACGTACATGAAGCTGAGCTTGCGTGGACTGTTCTCTGTACGTGTGTATCGGCGACCCAGTCAGCGCCGCTCTGTTTTCCACGCACCTCTCACGCGTGCCACGCGCATCCCTTTCTCTCTCTCTCTGTCACCCCGATGCCCTTCGTCGTTACACCCAACTCTCTCCCCCCCCCCCAACATTCACCTCTTCCCACGCCGCCTTCCACACTACCGCTGTCGCAACCATGCGCGTCTGTGTGCTGCACACATCACCAGGTCTTTCTTTCCTCTCCTCTCCCTCCCCCCACCCTTCCGATCGCCACCCCTCGCACAGACACACACACACACACACGCCATGCGTGAACACATCGACACGCTGCTGTCGCTGCGCCCTCGCGATGTCATTCAGCAAGTCATAAATATTGGTATTCTCTTGAGCATTATCTTCGTTTGCTGGCGTAGCGTGGCGATAGCCACCAACTGCGAGGCCAGCATCGTCGTGGTGCTGAGCGGGAGCATGGAACCTGGCTACCAGCGCGGCGATGTGCTCCTGCTGCCCCCTCGACGGGATTACCAGTTAAGGGGGGGGGGCTC
>NC_009300.2:221243-234326 GCF_000002845.2 Leishmania braziliensis MHOM/BR/75/M2904 | reverse complement strand
AGGGGCTCTACAGTTTCGTGAGGCACGGGGACTTCAGGCCACTTGCCTGCAGGCTTCTCGGATGGATTGTAGGCGTGGTTTTCGAGACCTGCAGCGCCGGCGTTGACGACGCCTCCCTCTTCATGCCCGTTATAGCAGATGCGGCTCTGCGGCTCTCGGCCGTGGGGAGGTTCGTGGGAGAGGGAGACGTCGTCCGCTGCAGACGAGCGCGTCGAACTGCACATCGGCGGTGCACCACAGCGAGCAGCAGCACGGCGAGTCCCGAGACGTAGAGGGATGCCACGATGACAGAGGAGAGGGTCGCAAGGGATGCGGTGAGCGACGAGGGGGGCGTCACGGTTGGCGCCCGCGTGTGCTGTTGCCCACTGATCCCTTCAAGGCGAGCGTGGGCTGCCTTGCTCACATAACGCGACTCTACCATCTCGTGTTCGCAGAGGGAGGGAGGAGCACAATGCACGGCTCTTTCTCTGATTCGCACTCTTTATGTACGCACCTAAGGGACGAGGTGGGTTGGGTGGGTGGGCAGCAAGGAGAGAGAGAGAGAGAAGGTGCAAGGATGCGATATAACGCTAGAGAGAGAGAGCGATACATAGACACATCTGCACTCCTGCAGAGGCAAAGAGCGGCGAAAAAAAAAGGTGACCCCCACACATTGCTGATGCCCTCTATTTCAGCAGCGCGTGTGTGCACCGTTGTGCGTGGCTGGCGTATGCGAGCACGCCTGGGGTGAGGGAGTTTGAAAGAGGAGATTGGGGATGCAGTGGCCCGTTACGCTCTCTTTGCCTTAATCTCTTGAGTCTTTGTGGGCAGTGCTGAGTCTGTCCGCGTAAGAGCACCTGCTTAGCTGCTCCACACTGTAATGCGGGGGGGGGAATGCCGTTCGCTTGCAGAAATTACCCGCCACCCAAACGAAGTTGTGCCCCAAAAGCCTCCGAGAAGAGGCGCGGATGGAAAAGCGGGGGGAGGCGTGTGTGAGAGAGAGGGACGATGGGTTGACGGTTCTACACCACATCTTGCACGCATGCGGTGCGATGAGATGCGCAGCCACCAAGCTGGACAAGTCTTCGGCAGCCTCTGTTCCGGGAAGCAGAAAGTAGCGCAGGTAAAAAGAGAGGCCGGCAGCTGCGCACGCGAGGCCTTTTCCATTGCGTTCCTGAAGAAGAATTTATGCACCATAGAGGTTATTCCCCTGCTTCGCGCTGAGCGACTTACGAGATATGGGAGAAGCCACTTTCACCCTCCACCTATTCCGGCTCTCCTGGCCCAGCCTTAAATGGGGTAACAACACCCCCCTGGCCCAGCGGTTGGGAAAAACACATCCATGACGGCGAAACCAAAAGATATAAATGGGAGTGTACATATATGCACATGTGTGTGTGTGTGTGTGTGTGTGTCTGTGCCCTTCCAGGTGTCCGCTCAGCCACAGAGCATCAGCTTTACGCCACACCACCCCGGCCCGTCGCAGGCCCCAGCGCGTGGTGCCCAACAGCCGCAGACGCGCGTGTTACAGCAGTGCGCGCGCTCAGCAGCGCTGTGGCCTCCCCCTGCGCCGTAGGTACGTGGCCCTGCGATCGCCACGAGTGGTTCGGCATGTAGCGGCGACAGAGGGGGGGTGGGGGGCTGCTCCACTTCCCCACACCAAGTGGGGAGGCGGGTGCAGGACCCTGGGGATACCACGCGCTGAGGTCTCCGCCCGGCCATGAGTGCCGACAACATACGGACGAAAAGCAAACCAGAGAAGGCGGCAACTTGCAGGCCCACACTGAGAGAGTAACCCTTAGTGGCGGAGAGAAACGCCAAGGGTGACAACATTAATGGCGAAGACGTACGAAGGTAAGGGGCTGAGATGCGGTAATGGGAGAGGGCCCTGCAGATGGGGAGAAGGACTCAGCCGTTACACGGAGCACACGCATCGCTAAGCACATCCCCACACCCACACCCACACCCACACACTGCACTTCTGGTAAAGCAAAAAAAAAAAAAGAATCCAATATCACATAATGACGTACCCCCCCTCCCATACCCTCACAGTATTACGCGTGCGTGAGAGCAACTGTGTGTGTGTGTGTGTGTAGGTATTTGGCGCCTCTCTGCATCGCGTCGCACGAGGAACGAGAGAAGAATAGAAACACTTGAGAGAAGATGCTGACATGAAGACGACAGTTAGATCGACAGGGAGGCGAGATGAAAAAAATAACGGGGCGATAGTGGTGGTCGGAGGAGTTGGCTGAAACACTGAGCTCGTTCGTTCGCCGTGTGAGGCGGTTCTCTTACACCGACAAGTCCGAACTCCGGAGCCGCAAGCGAAAGGGGAGAAAAACCAAGAGAGAGAGAGAGGGTCAAACCGGTTGCTGTGCACATCCACGCAGACACCCGTCACCAGCTTCACGCTCGCTCGCTCGCTCTTCCCGTCAAGAGAGAGAGAGACAGCGAGAGTGACAGACGGGGAACCATAGCAAAACAAAGGGGGGATGAGGGGGGGGGGGAGAAAGAAGCCCCGCTGCCACGGAGAGATCACCTGAGCGAGGAGAGCAAACGACTGACAAGAGCAACCACGACGAGGCTATTCGCTTCTCATGCGCGCATGCTCGATTACCCCCTCTCTCCCCCTCCACACACAAACCACCCCCTTTCCAAAAAAAAAAAAAAAGAAAAGAAAAACAGAAAACTGAACCGACCTCAAAACAAGGACTAACGAGGGCATAAAATGTACACATGCACCCCCCCCTACACGTGTGTGCGCAGGGAAGGATGACGAGGAGGAGGGGGGAGGAGGAGGAGGGGGAGGGGGCGGAGGGGGTACACCCGCCCATTCGCTGGAGAAGAAACTGAAAAAAAAAAACGCGCCTCCACAGGAGGGCACGTAAGGCAGCCAACCCAGAAGGAGAAGAGTAGGGAAAAACGAGATAATGGAAAGAGAGCGAGAGCGAGAGCGAGGCAGGCAGACGGGAGAGAGGGAGGCGGTGAGTTCTCGAGTAGGTGAGTGAAAGGGGAAGAGGACACATGATGGTGTGCCAAGCACTACAGCATCAGGTAGCCCACTGTCCACGTCTGTGTATTCTCGTTTTCAAAGTGTTGTACTCCCTTCGTGCCATGTCCACCATTGTTGTGTCCTACACACCGCATAATTCAGGACAAGGACGGGCGACCGAAGCCTCCTCTTCCCCCGTTGATTCCCCCGTCCTCTTCCCCAAACCTGCTCCTTGTGTGTGTCTCTCTCCCTCCCTCCCTCCCTCCCTCCCTCCCTCTCTCTTACCTTCGCGTCTGTTTATGGCTTGTCAATTGGCGGGTTACCTCAGTACTTCTGCCTGGGGCTGAAGCGGGTTCACGTGAACCACAGCATCTTCGTCGCTTTCCGACCAAGGCGAGCTGTCGCTGCTGCTGTACGAGTCATAGGTCTCTTCCTGTTCATCGAGCAACCTCGAAAGCTGAGTACTGCGCAGTGCCGTCCCGGAGCTATTGCTGCTGCGGTGACACTGTTCCGCCGGAATGCCCGTCGCACCGCGGCCGATGTAGCGGTCGAGGTCGAAGAAGCCGTTCGTCGCGTATGCCTGCTCCACCACCTTCTTCGCCTTTCGCTGCTCCGCGTACTCCAGGCGGTAGCAAACCCACACCGCCAGTAGAATGTAAGCGGCGAGCACCACCAGCACAATGATGAGGATGCCAACGTACCAGTTCCTGCTGAAGAACGACTTTGGCGGAAGACTATACTTTTCACGCTCATATACGACGCTGTTCGGCGGAAATTCAACGTCCGGGCCACTCGTCGGCACCGAGGCCGCCATCCATACCTCTGCGTGTGCAGAGCTAGAGAGGGAGAGGGTGAAGGAGCGGGGCACAGCTGCGCGAGCGGCGCTTGACACCCGCCAGCACAGTGCGCACCACAGCGCAAGCTTAGAACGAAGGGTCGGCTTAGTCGCTGAGCTCATCTTTGGGTGGTACAGTGGGAACGACATCATGGGCCGTGAGGGCAGTTGGCCAATGGGCGCCGTATAGGCCTGCCGCAATCGCAGAGTCGTGTGAGATGGGTGTGTTGGGGGTGGTGGTGGTGGTGGTGGTGGTGATGCTCCGTGCCGCGTATATCGCCCTCGCTCGTTCTCTCTATTGAGCAACGAAGTGGGAAGCGAGAGAGAACGCCGAAAGGGCGGAGGAGGAGGAGGAGGAGGAGAAGCGAGCTGAAGAATGAGACGGGAGAGAAACAGAATGAGCAAACCACTGCGTGAGTTCGCGCGCGCGACAACGCCGGCGGCGACTGAAGTGGTGCAGACGAGCGAGAGAGCGCACACGCAGCCGCCTTCACACCCAACCCCCAAAACGAGAAAAAAAAAACAACAGGAGAAGAAGAGAGGGGAGACAACAGGGGGAAAAAAAACATACAAAACATAACGTCTGTGACGACAGTCAGAGGCGGGAAGCGGCAACAACAACAGCAGCAGGAGGGGAGGGAGCCAAGCGCACGGGCACGGACAGAAGATGTGATTCGACGAGAAAGCAGAGAGAGAGAAAGAAAAAGCGCTGTATACATGCAGATGCTCCAGTAGGTGGTGGGAGAAGGGGAAGCCAAAGGAGGAAAAGGGGGAAAATGTACGACAAGAGAGCGAGAGCGAGGGAGTGAAGTCGAAGAGTGAAATGCAGCCAAGACGAGCTCCCTCACAGAAAACAACAACAAATCAACACACGTCACTTCAGGAGGGAGGGGTGGTGGTGGTGGTGGAGCTGTTGCTGTGTCAGTAGTGTGTATGTATTTCTAGTTGTACCGCGTGGGAGGGGGAGAGTGGGGTGAAGTGAGAACGAGATCAGATTGCAGAGGAAGTAGGGAGGGAGAGGAGGACAGCGCTTATTTACTGGTCATGGCGTGGAAGCCATCAATCTACTCTGGGCGTGAAGCGGTGGATTGGAGGGGCGGTAGGCCATACAGAGTAGAAGAGCGTGCACGCCCATGTGCGTGTGTGAGTGTACGCCTGGGAGAACTGCACACCCTCCCCCATCTTCACTCTTTCAATGAACGTACACACTCACCCCCCCACACAAACAGAGGTGCTCGTGCGTGGGTGACGCATTCTTTTCTCTGCGTATTTCTTCTTTTCACTGAGATGCCACCCCACCCCTCCAAGCGCACTTCCTCATTGCCACCTAATCGTTTCCTTCTCTTCGTATGTTTTGGCGCTGGCATTCGGCTACCGCTGCTGGTGCTCGTTGCATTATGAGTTGGCGCATTCATGTCAACGTACACGCGCCAACAGCCCACACACACACACACACACACACGCAGGTGTGAAGTAGTACGGCACGGTGGGCCCACCATCTTCTGTTTTGTGCCCCGTGACGCACGCACGTGCAGGCCAATCGTCAAGAGTCATTTAAATGAGGTGGGAAGAAGGACGCGGCGATGCCCCACTAATGAGGGATCAGCACCGTCCCACAACGCTCACCCGCCCACTGTTGAGGGGGAGGGGGAGGGGGGAAGGTGCAACGCGTCTATTACGAGAGGAGCCAGGGAAACAACAGCAAAACTGAAAATAACAACAAAAAGTGAAGAGAGAGAGAGAGAGCGGCGCAACAGTGCCAACGGCACCGCCACAAACCACAAAGGAGGGGGCCGTCATGTACACACGTCGCCCCCTTGCCACGCGCAAGCCTACTGCCGCCATCCACGCCCCGCACATGCGCGCGCGCGTGGATGGCGGCAGCGAAGAATTCCAAACAATTGTGAAACTAACGAGCCCCCTCCCTCCCTCCCCCCAAAAATAAATAAATCAAACGATCCCACCGACTGGGAGAGGGGGAGAGGGGGGGAGGGGCACCAAAAAAAAAAATCAAAGCCCCGCGATCCAAACGAGGGGGAGAAGGCGGCAAAAGCGAGCGTGAAGGAGGGCGACGGTGGAGTGGGAGGGAGGGAGGGGGAGAGAAGTAAGCACAGGAACGTTACTATACACACCAGCGGTTAAGAAGAGATGGGCAAGGCTACATCGAGAGAAGACGAGGCCAGCAATGAAGGGGGAGAAGGCCAACAGAAATACACCCACTCACCCACCCACCGACACGTGAGAAGAGAGGGGAAGGGAGGAGAGGAGAGGAGAGGGGAGAATCAAACAGACAAGAACGAGCCCATACAGGCGTGCGTCAAAACCCGCACATATATGAGGACCCAACGAAGCACCAGCCGGTGCGCACCAACGCAGGGGTGGTGACTTGGGGCGGTGACGTGCGGCGAGCATGGCGCAAACCAACAAGAGCAAGAGAGACGAAGGAGGAGGAGGAGGAGGAGGAGGAGGCGGGGGGGGGGACGGAGGCGCGAGAAGAGAGAAGGCTGAGCGGAAGCGCAGCACCAACGGGCTGGCACGACACACCTGCCTATACATGCACGCAAGCACTCCAATGGAGGTGCCCACGCACGGCTCACCTACCCCTCATCTTCCGCCAACAGCTTGCAAGAGGGAGTCTCGCGTTCGCCTCACACCTCCTTCCCCCCACCACACGCACGCCTCCCCAACTAGTACGCCACGACGAGCTCGTACACACACACACACACCTGCACACCCGACTTGCTTCTCATTCCCCCCCGCTTTCGCCGTTTTGCTCGCTGCTGCTGCTCTTAGCGTTGCAGAGGGTTCATCTGAATGACAGTGTCGTCCGCCTCGAACGAGGACGACGGGCTCACGCTACCGTAGCGGTCATCGTGTGGTGAGTTGCCATGGTCGTACGAGTCGGATGGCCGACGGCTAAGCGAGCTACTGCATGAGCTTGGCGTGCGCGCCCCAGCACGCACCCTCGTCTGCGTCCGCCCACCATGGATTTCCTTGCCGTCGAGGTGGAAGTAGCCTTCCGTCTGGTATGCCATCATCACCACCTTCTGCGCCTGTTGCTGCGCGTAGAAGCTGAAGTGGTAGATGATCAACGCCGCCAGTAAGATGTAGAAGCCACACACGACACACAAGATGAGAGTAATTGCAACGTACCAGTAGGACCTGAAGAAGCTCTCTGATGGGATCGTGTGGTTCTGCGGCTGGTACGCCAAGGCGCCGGGTGGGTAGACTACAGGTGCGCTCTCCAGCGGTGGTGGCGTGGTTGTCCAGATGGTATAACTGCAGGTGCCGGTCTCGGCGGAGGCCGAGCCCTGTGCAACGGCCATCGTCTCTCTTCGCATTCCCATGCACAGCACGCACCACAGAGCAGTCAAGCAGAGCCGTGTAAAGGCGGTCCTGCTACGCGATGGCGCGCGCGTACAGGCAGAGGCGGCAAATGCCATGAGGCCGCGGTCGAGGAGGCGTGGGGGAGGGGTGCTGCGAAGACAGACAATCAACACAGATGAGGCCGGCCAAGTTCAAGGCGAGCAGCGGAGTGGGCCAAAGAGGCGCGCACACACACACACGCCAGAAGTGAGTTGATCGTGGTGTAAGGGCAGAGACAAAGCGCTACAGGGGAATTTTCACGTGCGCGCGTGGGCGAGTGCGGGTTGGCGACTCCTCAAAACCGAAAAAAAGACAAAGACAGTGCCGCTTGTCAGTCGTGGAGAGAAACAGCGCGCAAGATGGCGCCGCCAGCAATGATGGCGATGATGGTGGCGGAGGGGGTCGTGATGGGCAAAGGGTGTGCAGCGAGAAAAGAGGGAGAGAGGGCCCAGCACACAGACGCACGCTCAAGCAGAGATGCCGGAGCAAAGGGGAGGGGGGAGGAACCCAGCAAGGGGCAGAGAAGCGTGTGCGGTGAGATCGGGCACGAGCACGAGAGAAAGTGGGAGAGGGCGAGAATGAGATGAGAGTCCAATACGAAGACAACAATGGCCTGAGGAGTTCTGCTGCGCACTTCTGACAACACAGACGCAAGAGAAGGCGAATGGGCTTCAGCAAACACTCGATTTTGCCTAACACCGCCAATCCAACGGATACGCACACGCAGGCAGGCGGGAAGGCGCCCCGGGCACGATTGGGGGTTTTTGTTCGGATTCCCTTTTCTTTCCCTTCGCCTTGTTCCTAATGTGGAGAGTCAAGCCGACGCACAGACCGCCTCCTGCGCGTAGTTTATGCGACAGAGAGCCAGAGGGTGTGCGGAAGGGGAAGGGGCAGAGATGATATGTTGGTGATGACGACAGCGGCGGCTATGTCTAAGGCTCAAGATAAATAGAGAAGAGCGACTGAGCGAAGAAGAGGTGGGGTGGGTGGGTGGGGGGGGGGAAGGCGAGTGAGGAAAGAGCACGAGAGAAGCATGCAGACTCATGCTAGTGTAGCGGTACCTTAGGGGTGGACAGGCCATAGGCAAGGCGTAGAATATGGGCAGAAGGTGCCAAGAAGGGAGGGGGGGGGGAGTCGGCTGGGGGTGGAGTAAGGATGATGCAGTTCATCATCGTCGTGGGACAACTGCTTAGCACTCCCTCCTTCACCCTACACCCCACCCGCTGTCAGATGCCTCACGATTTTGTGCCTGTGATTCATTGCCCGCGCACTGTACCCACCACATATGACCTTCTCCCCCACCGATACACTCATCTCCCCGCGCAGTTCCCCCACGTGATGGTGGCCGGCGATTCATGGAAGGAGCCCTAGCCGATAGTACTGAGACCCAGACATACACACTTCAAAGACTCGGCGGCAGAGGTTGCGCTGATATGTAGTCATAGTGATGCGACCACGTGTGCAGTACCCTGGCACATGCCTGTGTGCTTTACGAATGTACCCCCAGTGAAGGAAATAAGAAGGGTGGAGAGGGGTAGCGCAGATGCCTGATGAAAATGCATCCATCTTCCTCCTCCACCCTGATCCGCACCCCCCACCCTCCACACAGAGACATGCCCCTCTCAGCCATGCGTGGGCCGCACCACTTTCGCTTTGCTCACTTAAAACCCCAGCCCCAGCAGCCAGTGATGTAGGACAGCGCGTCCGTCCAGGTTCACGTTATAGACGTACACGGAGTGGCTGCGTACGAAGATCTTCTTGGTCGGAAAGATCTTCATCAGCTCCTCCTCAAAGCGGAATATGTCACCTTCAACGTTCAGGATTCGCATGTAAAAAGCCGGCATGAGCGTCTTGGCGTTCATGGAGTAGACCTTGCCGGGGAGGTGGCCGTTGCTGGTGCGGTGAACAAAGAAGGGAATGACGTCAACGGGGTCGGCGGGGCCCAGCGGTGGTGCGTAGCCGACTGCCGAGTCGCGGCCTGCCACCGCGTAGTACGTCGGAGCATCCGTCGACTTGGCGAAGAGGCTGCTCGAGGCGTGGTACACTCCAGGCGGCAGTCGCTCTCCGGCAGCAGCACTGCCGTTCGCACTCGTGGCGATGCCCGGCACGGCGTGAATGTGTGCTTGCAGCGTACGGAAGTCATGCAGCGCGTAGCGCAGCGGCAGCTTCAGTAGTTCATCGTAGATGTCGGAACGGAGCTTTCGAGACCACTTGGAGAGTGTCGGCTTCAACACAGGCATGCGCTGGCCGCTCAGCGACATGGCAGCCCCATCGGCCATGTGCCGCAGCTCTGGGGCGTGCGCGTAGTGAGTCGCGGCGAGGCTGTTCGCCTGCGGCGTGGCGTGGAAATGGCCTGCCGTGCGCCGCGGTTGCGTGCCCTCTGGGATGACGTTGACGAACTGCCCGGCTGGAGAGCGGAGGTCGAGCCCGAGCGCCGGCGAGGAGCCTGAGCCGCCGAGCCATACCCACCGCGCAGCCGACTTGCGGAGCATCGTGGAGAGAAAAAGGGGTGAAGGAGCCAAGAAGAAGAGATACCAAGTAGCCAGCGGGACGGAGAAGAGAGCACAGCT
Organism: Leishmania braziliensis MHOM/BR/75/M2904; assembly: GCF_000002845.2. Lineage (NCBI taxonomy): Eukaryota > Euglenozoa > Kinetoplastea > Trypanosomatida > Trypanosomatidae > Leishmania > Leishmania braziliensis. The sequence continues at coordinate 224,584 of NC_009300.2, read as the reverse complement.
TGGTACGCTCTGAACCCGTGCAGGCTTGCGTGCATGTGCTTACAGCCGTGTGTGTGGTGGTGAGAGCGGGGGGTGGGTGAGTGGGTAGAGAAGGTTGAGGTTTGCACAAACGTGCAGGATTGCGAAGTGAAAGAGGGTGCCCCCGAGAAGCGAGGAGGGCGAGAGTGTGTGTGAGTGAGAGACGGTGCGTGTGCGTGAGGGGGTCCTAGGCGGTGGCGGCCCTGTGTGGCACCCAGAGCGGCGACTTTGTGCTCTGCCAGCCCCTCCACCCCCCCACCCCCCTTACTACCCACCTCTCCAGCACGTACAACGGCACGCGTCCGCCAAGAGCTCATCAGAGGGGGAGAGAGAGAGGCGGAAACACGGTGGCGTGCTTTTTCGCCTGTGCGTCGCTCTCGAGCAAGGGAAAGGAGGCGAGCACGCCGTGCGTGGGTCTGCACAGATGCGCCCCACAGCGCGGGTGCGCAGCAGACCAGCCCTCGGCGATCCAGCATCGTCACTTTGCTTTCCTCTGCCTCTCTGTAGGTGGTGTTTTGCTGTTTCTCATCTTAGGTACGGGCTTAACACAAGCACACAAGAAGGCGTGCCGCGCACACCCCATGCACCGCCCCAATCGCCCGTGATGCTCCTTATGTTGCTGTCATTGCCGTTGCGTGAGGAAAACACTACTACGGCGAGTAACGAAGGGGGCGGGAGGGGAGGGAGAGGGAGAGGGAGAGGGGGGGAAAGACTTTGAGCCCCCCCCCTCCCCCCAACGAAAAAAAACCGAGATATAAAAAACACCACAAGAGTTGCTGATTCCGTGTTCACCGACAACGGCACGCGCACGTACACACGCGCCCTCCTCCTCCCCCTCCCCCACGCCTCCCTTTTAGCCTCTTTCAGCTGTGCCGCCATTTATTAGGACGACCCCCGCAGTGCATTTTCTTTTTCTCCCATTTTTTGTCTCGTTTTCGCCATTATGTCAATCCTTGTTGGTTTTGCGTGCTCGTTTTGCTCCCGCTGCGCCCCGTACCACCACCGCAGTTGCTCACGCAAGCATCACCGTGCTGCGCGCATGGCTTTCTTTGCCATCTCTCGCTTGTGCGTGTGTGTGCGACTGCTTCGCCGGCGTGCTGCTGCTGCTGCTGCTGCTGCTGCTCAGCTTGGCGTGTATGCTGTGAGCGCATCACTATCACACCAGCGCCAAGGAGAGCGTAGAAACACAACATTGTGAGCAAAACGTGCATATGAACACAGGCAACAGCGAAGGGTGTGCGTGTGTGGGAGGCACTGCCTGTGAGAAAAACTAACGGCAAACAGAAGAGTAAAGAAAGAGACCCTCCTCCTCCTCACGCGCTCACTCACACCGACACGCACACACCCACACACACGCACGCGCAGGCACACATTCCCTCTTCATAGGCAGAGGACACTACGTATCATGGAGGCTACTCGGAAAGGCGGAGGCGGAGCAGAAGGGGCGGGGGCCTCACCCCAATGCGAGTGCGTCGTGTGTCAACTCCCCTCCCCCCACTTCAACAACAAAGACGACGGCGGTCGAAACATCCCTCCCTCTCTTTTTTCCCTTTGAAGTTCGTCGCCCCGGCACCACCCACCACCCCAATATGCAGCGCGCAAGTAACGGATGCCGCGAACGCAGGTGGTGGCGCACGCCTGCGCCGGCGTGAGAGAAATAAAGGGAGATGCGAGCTGCTTTGGGTCGTGACTCCACGCGTCCGTCCGTCTCTCTCTCTCTCTCCTCCGGCTTCTTCTTTCTCTCCAAAAATAGGATTACAACTCACAGAATCATGGCGGCGCGTTGGCGCGAGCGCTTTTCGATTTGCGCACTGAACGTGGCTGTACCAGCAGCCGTCACCGTGCGCGTTGCTGTGCAGACATTACAGCGTAGCTCCAGGCGACGGCCATCCTTAGTGAGCGTCGTATCAATACGGTGGCACGAATTACACTTGACGTACTCATCGAGGTACTTGATGAGTACGCGATCAAAGTCTGTCTGCTTACGTATCTCAAACTTGAGGATGAGGGCGTTGTTGCTATCGAGGTTGCCGCGGATGGAGAGCTCCTTCTCGATGAAGTCCTTCACGTCCTCCATAGGTCGATGAAAGGCATCGCAGATGCGGCCGAAGTTGGCGATCACCGTCTTCTTTTTACCCATGCGCTCCAGGATGGGCACCGGCAGTTGGTTGCGCTCCGTCATGGCGCTGCCCTCGTTGTTTCGGTTCAGCGCCTCGAACAGGCGCGTCAGCATGGCGTTGTAGCGGTAGCCCTCCGCCGCCTCATCCTCGGCGCTACTGCCGTTCACATCCGTCGCCGCAATAGCCGAGCTGGCCGCCGCAACGTCAAGGAAGCGCTCCACACGCTGGTTCTGCTGCTGCTGCATTGTTGATTCCACCTGCTGTTCCCTCTGCGCCATTATCTCCTCAATGGCCGGGCGGCTCGCGCGCTTCATGATCTCAAGCAGCGCAGCGTAGGTGAGCGTGTCGTAGTTGATCGCCTCCATTTCCTCGGCAAGCTCGTTTGACTGAGCCACGACCGGGGAGAGGGCATCCTCGTCCGAGCCACCCTCCGAGTTCGCCGCCTCCGGCAAGACGGGGGCCGGTGCCGTCACCTGTGGCGCAGTGGGGTCGGTGTGCAGCCTCATGCACGGCGCGCTCACCGCAGCCGCGGCAGGTGCCTTAGCGCGCACGCGAACTGGCGGCGCCATCTCCACGGTATCTTGCACCGTCGTGGTCGTCGTCTGCTGCTCATCTTCGCTGCTGCTCTCGCCGCTGTCGACGTTTCGACGACGCTGGCGGCCGGTCTCACGCTGCATTGTTCCCCCCTTTTGTGTTTGCTCGCAAAATGGGCGCCTTTTTTTAGGAGCGGAAGGACAGGGGGGGTGTTGTGGCAAAATGGGACAGGGGAAGGGAGTAAAGAGAGAAAAAAAGGAGAGGAGAAATGGAAAAAATAAAAATAAAAAAAGCTATATGGAAAGGAAGAAAAAAGAAAAAAAGGAGAAGAAAGAATATATAGAATTATAATAGGGAAAGGGGGAGGGTGTAAGAAAAATAAAGAACGAAAAGGAAAAAAAATGAAATATCATAAGATAGAAAATTTAAAAAAAAGAAGGTATAAAAGAGTAAAATGGGAAAAAAGGGAATTAAGGAAAGAAAAAAAGAAAAATGTAAAAAAAGATGAAGCATTAGAACAGATTTTCTGAATTGGGGAAAAAAATGAAACAAGAGGAAAGGGAGAGGAAAAAACAAAAAGAGGACAAAAAAAAAAAAACTGAGATGCGGGGAAAAAAAAAAAAACCGACTCTTTATTCATAAGAAAAGATAGCATGATTGTAAAATGTA
>NC_009300.2:205700-221143 GCF_000002845.2 Leishmania braziliensis MHOM/BR/75/M2904 | reverse complement strand
GCCCCCCCTTCCCCCTTTTCCCCCCGTTCCTTCAGTTAACCCCCCCGAGGGACCGGGGGGACCAAAAAAAAAAAAAAAGGGGGGAGAAGAGGGGGGGGGGCTTTGTGAGCACACACGTCAGCGGAAAGCCTGTACTGGGTGGTGTGGGCTCACTGCGCATTGTATTTAAGGGGTCCTTCGGCTATGAGAATGTGAGCGACAGGGGCAGAAGACAGGCGCATAGCGGATGTCAATACTGGAGATGGGAGGGGAAGGACATTACGAGGAGAAGAACGAGCGCCGGACAGTAGCCCAAACAACGTTGACGTGTGTGTGGGCGTGGGAAGAGGGGAGGAGGCCCAGCGGAGACGAATAAGCAAAGCACACATGATTACACCCGCCCCCCCCCCCCCACACAGACCGACAGATCGACAGAGACGAGATTGCCAAACTACACCACAACGGCAAAGAAACAACAACAAAAGTGCCTCTCCCGTGCTGTTGAGAGACGGGAGAGCAGAGAGAGATGGGAGGAGAGGGTGGCAGGCGCAGTTGACCACACACACACACTCAATGAAGGCGACGCATCCACTCTGTCCAAACCCACCAAGCCACCTTCTCTCTCCGTCTTCCGTTCCGCTCTCCCCTTCTGGGCATCGGGGGGGGAGGGAGGGCGAGCAGCTTAGAGAGGAAATGATCGGGAGGGGGGGGGGGGGAGGAGGAAGAGAGAGAGATTGCGGACGGAGTCGGCCAGGGAGGAGGAGAGGCAGAGGAGAATCGCCATCGACCACGCCAACACTCGGCGAGGAAGCGCCCATCCGCAACAATTGACACAAGTGAGAAGGAAAAAAGAGAATAAAAGACAAAATCGCAACCAGGACCACAGCAGTAGCCAAACATCAGCACAGGACGAAGCAGCGTCACACTCCGCCTCGCTCTCGCTCTCTCTATACATACAAAGAAGAAGCGACACTGAGGAGGACTGCGTGCTCGAGTACGCTGATTTGCAGAATCACCGAAGCGAAAAGGGAACAGAAAAAGGAGGAGGAGGAGGAGGAGGAGAGAGGGAGAGAGAGGGGGGGGAGGAAGGAGACAACCAAAGAGCGAAAGAGATGCGTGCAGAGCTCTTTCACTGGTAAAATGAGGAGAAAAACGAAGGGGACAAACTCACCTGCGCCTTTCTGTGCCTGTGTTAGTGGCACATGCGGAGATGACTGAAAAGAAAGGAGGGAGGAAGGCCCAGTCACGCCGGCGTGAAACCACGCCCATGCCGCAGTTATAGCAGAGGGAGACATCGCCGCAAGCAAATGGCCCGGACTTCGCTAGTGTCCTCCCCCCAGCGCTACGTCTACTTCCTCATCCACAAGCCCATTTCTACTTTTACGGCCGGTACACCCGGGCGTACCCCGGCATTCCCTTCGGGCTCAGAACAATTTGCCACAGCTGTAGGTCACGTGCCTCGAAGGCGCCAGCACTGCTGCTCAGGTAGTAGTAGAACATGCGAAAAAACACATCTGCATTGCACTTCTTGCTCTCGGCCGAGTTGTTCCAGTGGGCGAGGAAGTTCTCGCGCCAGGCGAGCAGCGTCAGCCCGTAGAAGAAACTGAAGTTGTGCAGGTCCTCCATCACAAAGTACTTCTCGATATTTTTTCCGATGTTCGAAACACTCGGCAGGCAGCCGCCTGGAAAAATGTACTTGAGGTACCACTGATCGGCGCTCTTCATGGTTGTCTTGCTGCCAATGGTGTGAAGCACTAAGATCGCCTCCGGGTCGTCGTCGCGCAGTAGGCGGCGCATGTGCTTGAAAAAGGTGTGGTAGTTCTTGGGTCCGACGTGCTCAAACATGCCAACACTCACGATGCGGTCAAACTTGCGGTCGAAGGTGACGTCGCGGTAGTCGCGCTTGAGGATGGTAACATTTAGGTCGTCCTTCACTCGATGCGCGGCCCCCTCGCGCTGCTCTTCAGAGATCGTAATGCCGGTTACCTTCACCTTGTACTTCTCGCTCAGGTACGCCGCCAGGGCGCCCCATCCACAGCCGCAGTCGAGCACCTCCAGCCCCGGACGCAGGCGCAGTTTTTCGCCAATCATCTTCAGCTTCACCTCCTGCGCCTCGTCCAGCGTCGACACAGTCTTGACCATGTGGTCCTCGGCGGGGCCGACATGCTGCTCCCAGTACGCGCAGCTGTACTGCATGCGCAGCCCCAGCATGCTGCGAAAGAACTCATTGCCAATGTCGTAGTGCTGCATGCCCACCTTGCGACTCTTCGACTTGGTCTGCGGGTTGAATAGCTTCGCGCGGATGATGTTGATCAAATCCTTGGCGTTATTCGGAAAGTAGTACTCGAGCCCACTCCGCAGGATGCGTTTGAAGAGCTCGTGCAGGGCATAGAAGTCGCGGGTGTCCCACCAGCCCTCCATGTACGCCTCACCGAGGCCAAGACTACCCTTCCTGATAACGCGGCGGAACAACATTGGGTTGTGCACGACCATGTCGTACGGCTTTTCGCCGCCAATGGTGATGCCGCATGTCTTCAGGATCTTCTGTGCGAGGTCAAAGTACTTGGCCTCCTTTTTCTGGAGCTTCGCGTACTCCTCCTCGCTCATGCGAAACAGACTGCCGTTGCCGCGCGGACCACCGTAGTTAGCCACCCGGGTTGTTTTGTCGCCGTCGCTCTGGTCGACTTCCTTGATCGCGGTAGCAGGGACCTGGTAGCCATTCTCGCTGCTGTGTGTGTCGCTGTGGCCTTTCAGTGGCATCGGCACCTGCTCATGCGACTCCAGCATGTGCGATGCTCGCGACAGGAGCGCCGCTTCCTCCGACTTGGGGTACTCGTCGAGTGGGGTTTTCATTGCTTGCAGAAATGACGAAGGATGAACAACACACGAAAAGGTGAGAGGGGGCGGAAGCGGCGAAATTCACACGAAAATGAAGCTGAAATAAGTTGAGGTGCCCCCGCTGGAGAGCGGAGAGGACAGAGAGAGAGAGGCAGGTAGGCAGGCAGGCAGTCGCACGTACGCACGCATATGTTTTTGCACACCAACCGTAATTCTTCTAGCAGGACCAGGCGTCGAAGTAGACCGACCCGGAGAGGGCTGTGATGGCGACACACACAGACAAGGAGGAGGAGGAGAGAGGGAGAGACAAGGGGAGGGGGGGGGGCGTAGGCATACCGCGAGGAGAAGAAGAGACGCTGCAGGCTCAAAGAGGCTACGAATTCAGCAGCGACAAGAGAGAGAGAGAGGGAGAGAGGGGGAGAGAGAGAGAACAAAGTGAGAGTAAAGAAAACCAATAACCACAAGCCAAACTAAAACTGGTGGCGGTTACTGGTGCCGCACCTACAGGTGGGGGGGGGGCGAATGGGGAGGACAGACTTGTGGACAGAGCGGGAGAAATAGCCGAAGTCGCCTATCTTGCCGTACAAAATGGCTGCCTAGTGGGGGGGGGGGGGGCGGGGGAGGTAAAAGACGAAGGGAGGAAATTTCCATTGACTTCGGGGACACAAAGTGCAACACCCACCCACACACACACCCGCTTAGAGAAAGAGAGAGACAGGGTTGGCGCTGTGGATGTGATGTATGTATGCGTGGTTACCTCAAGCACTGTCTCCCTGTTGATGCGCTTGTGGTGATGCTTTGTGGCGCCTTCGCTTCGTCTATGATGTCTTTGGAGACGCTGGTGGAGCGAGAGCGGGAGGAAAACGAGGTCCGAAGGAGAGGGGTGAGAGAGAGAGTGCGAGGACGACTTGGTGATGATGGTGTCAGCAACGGAAAAGTCAAAGCTGGGGTGTCAGCCGTGTGATTCAGTGGCACGCACACAACAACGAAGAGAGAGGGGGGTGACGACGCAGGCGCGAGGAGGAGGTGGAAGGGGGATCTGGAGGAGACGCCGCTGACGTTGTAAGCCCGGGTGCGCGTGTGGTTGGAGACGATGAGGGGCCGCGGAAGAGCGGCTTCATGGAACACTGAGAGGGGAAGAGAATGTTTTCATTTTCTTTTCAAAGCGCACCTTCTCTGGCATGAAACATGAGCTTCAAAACTCTTCTCCCCCCGCCTTCCCAAGACACCATCGCGTGGTGCGAAGGAAGCCCTAGACACCCGCGTTACAGCAATACGCCGACTCAGTCATGTGAGCACGGCCTCTTCCGCAAACTCTGACCACCGCATGCACTGCAGGTCACCTCACAGCCGCTCCCACTATGCCGGTCCCCACCTGGTGCATCTCCAAGTGGGTGGGTGACACCCCAGGCGTCCCACATCACTTAGGGAAGGAGAGGGCCGGGCGAGACATTTTTGAGCTGTGCGCTGACACGCCGCCCATCATATGGAATTAGGGCCCACACACCTAATGCACTGGAGCAGATTGCTCCGATGCAGCGCCATCTGTGGGCCTGGCCACCGGCCTCAGTAGCGATACATCGCTCGGACTTCCCTACGTCGTAGGTGTCTTTGCACAGCCATCCTCAGAAGCGGTTCGGCCTGTGACAGGGATAGAGGGGGACTGTATGGCTTCTCGACCTGAGTGGGGGTGCTGAGCGCTGCGGTATCACGTGCTGAGGTTGCCGGCATCCTCGAGGTATGGGGAGGCACAGACGCAAGGCCGACCAAGACAGTGAAAACACAGAATCAGAGAAAAGCAGAGTTGAGGGGACGCGCGGGTGACAGGAGCTTTAACAGCGGACGTTGCCCTCGCGCGCACATACCCCCCGCCCCCTCCCTCCCCCACCTCTTCATCCACGTACGTATGCAGAGGCGTGCGTGCGTGTGTGTGTGGGGGGGAGGGAGGGAGGGGGGCGGGAATGAAAACATGAATGCGCCTGCGTGAGGCCAAAGCAGCATCCGCAGCAGCCGAAGGAGCATCACGCCAACGAGCTAAACTCACTTTCCTCCTCCGCGGTTAACGGCGTCCCGGATAAGGCACTGGGGGAACGAAAAGGCGTGTCTCCATCACGTCACAGACGCCACACCAGCGCCGTCTGGCTGTCGCTGACCGTGCGACACCAATCGAGTACCTCCTCGCCCTCTCCTGCTTCGTTGAGAGAAGGAGGTGTATGCCTGCACTAGCTCGCCATCTCGGGTGGCGGCGGCGGCCGAAGCGCCTTGTCCTCGTCGCGAATCTCCACCTTGAAGGCCTCTGAGGACGTTTGATCTTTCCAGTGATGCTCCCCCGACGTGGGCCCGAGCCCTTGGCGATGCAGGTGCTCCTTGCCTGGCTGCACATCAGTGAAGTTCTGGAACTGCAGCCGAGACTGCTCCGGATCGTACACCTCCTCCATGTAGGTCTTTACATCCTGGCCCGTGTCCTTGGGGATCGTCATCGAGTCAAACTCATACGTGCCCGTCTTGGTGAAGTTGTGATGCTTCTCCAACACGTAGATTGAGCGTCGACACTCCTCGATGCACTCGTCAATCAGTAGCTTTTCTGTCGCCATAGCGCGACGGCGGAAGCACATGCGGGCGTAGGCGATCATGCTGCGGCGCCGGACGCTTTTATAGTTCATCAAGCCTTTCAACACGTTGCGATACAGCAGCAGCACGAGCGACTTGTGCTCAGGCGTTGGCGTGAACTCCCAGCTCGCGCGCTCCCGGTTCGGATCGAGGGGATTGCGTGGCATGTTCTGTTCATCAAAGTGGCGCAGATGCTGCTGCGAGGCTTCTTTCTGTGCCACCTCACGCGCGCGGGCGACGCGGTGGATTTCGAGGTCGTACGAGACGGGACGCCGGTTTGGCCCCGTCAAGTGCGCTGGGCGCTCCATTAAGATGTCGTCTATCGCCTGCTTTGGCACGGTGGAGCCTGGCGCGGCACCACCGCCTACTTGGAAGGACTGCCCATGGCCGACGCCACGCCCACCGATGCCGTTCATACCGGCCTGTCGATAACTGGCGGTGCTCCTGCCCGTGCCGTCCAGCGCCTCAGAGGCCCCGTTCGCCATGGGCTGACCCACATCGCCGCCACCGAGGCCCATGGCACCCTCGCTGATGAAGGTGTCCTTCGCGTTCGTGCGCCACGTTGCGTCAGCGCTGCCGCGGTGCTCGCTGCTCCTACTCAGCCATGAGAAGAAGAGGAGAGGGCGACAAGCCTGCAGCGGCGCAAAGCGGACAGCGCCGATGCGCATCATGTTAAAACGAGGAGGGTGTCGCAGTGGTGTTGGTGCTTCTTGCCACCCTCCACAGGCCCCCCTTCGCACACCCCGGCAAGGTAAGGAGTGCGCGCTCTTTCTCTCTCTTGCTGTCTACTCTTCCTCTCCCTTCTCTTCTCTCTTGTTACTCTACAAACGGGGGGGGGCCACTACGGCGTTCTGCATCTTCTCTGCATGTGCGCCGTGCGGGGGAAGGGGGGAGGAAGGCACACCAAAGAGTGGGATGGAAGAGAGGAGGGGGAGAGAAGAAGGGGTGAGGTTGATGAAGCCTCCGCAATATATCGATCGCGGAGGACACGGCGAGAGTGCCCGTCACGGCACAGGCGCACAGGGAGGCAGGCGCTCTCTGCGTTTGCATGTTTCAGCGCTACTTTGTGCCTTTTCTCTCCTCCTCCGCCGCATGATGAGCACCTCATGTGCGTGTGACCCACGCAGCGCCTCCACAGATAAACCCCCGCCCAGGGAAGGAAGAGAGAAGGGGGGGGGGAGGGGCGCATCGACACCAGAGCGAAGAGGGAAAGAGTGTGCGTGGGGAGTGGTGGAGAACCAAACGAGGCACACGCGTGACCCAAAGGCGGCCGTGCAGGATCGCAGCGAGCGCAAACAAAATCGCTGACAACATCAAAGACAAGAGGAACGAAAAAAACGAAGAACACAAATGGCGGTGCCACGGCACCGAGTCGCCACACACACACACACGTAGTGGTTAGAGGTCGAGCACGTTGCTGAAGAACGGACTACGGAGGTCAAAGCGGATTTCGTTGTCTACGATGCAGAAGCACTGCGCCGCCTGCGCCGCCGTCGGTCGCTTTGCTGGGTCGACGACAAGCAGCGATACGACGAAGCTGGCAAACGCCAGCGAGTACTTCTTTTCGATGATGTCGTTCAGCATGCGCGAGGCAAAGCCATCCTGCTTCGCTTCCTGTGACATGATCCGTACGTCCTTGGCAACGAGGCGGCACGTAGCGAGCGCGTACAGCACACAGCCGAGGCTCCACACGTCACTCGCTGTGCACGTGCCACCATGCCAGCTCTCTGGTGCGATGTATGGACGGGTGCCACCGCCCCGGCCACTGTGTGGGCGGCTGTGGGTGTCTTGCATGATTGCAAGGCCAAAATCGATTAGAGCGATCGGCACCACCGCGCGTGTGATTCGGATCGGTGGCAGCAACCATGAAGAGTTGGCGGCGTCCTCAATGACTGCTGCCAGGGATGCGAAGGACGGCGACTGCGGAGATACGGAGGACTTATTCAAGCCATCGTTGTTTCCACCAACGCACACGGCACTGCATTCACCCGTGTCGTACTGTGACGATGCTCCCCCGGCGTTGGTGAGCGGGACAGGCGAGGAGGGCGTACTGCTGGTGCTCGCCAAAGCCGCGGAGAGAGGCACGTCGAGGTAGTCGCTGAGCTCCCCTTTGATCAGAATATTCTCGGGCTTCAAATCACGGTGGATAATGGGCGGGTTCTGCCGATGCATGTGGTCAAGCACCGAGGCCAGCTGGTACGCGATGGAGAGCAGCTGCGCCTCAGTGAGGGGGTTGTCACTCGTGGGATCGGTTGCTACAGCAGCTGTTGATTGGTTATCAAAGTCGCCGAGGTGCTCGTTACCATTGGTGCCGCCGCTGCCGACTCCTGCCGAAAGCGCCAAGGGGAGGTCCGTTCGACTCATGGCCACCTTCGCCGTCCATGTGGCAGCTGCAGCCGCAGCGAGGAGGGACGATGCCGCTGCTGTCCCGCCGTGTGTGAGCACTGATGGGCGACAGGAGAACGGTGAGATCGGCTCCACTGCATTCGCCCCCATGCCACCGTCATCGCGCTCGGTTGCATTCCTAGCGGTGGGTTGCGGCTGCAGAGTAGAGCTCCGCTCTGTTGTACGCGTCCTGGTGTCCACCGTTGCTGTTACTAGCGAGGCCGTCGATCGCGGAGTGGCCATGCTCACGACACCGCTGCGTCCCAGCGTCCGCCGCTGGGACTGCTGCTGACGGTGGCACCGCATCTCCAGTTGCTGCTTGGCGCGCAGCGCGTACCGGCAGAGGTCGCCCATAGGATGGTACTCTATCACGAGGCCCAGATAGCCGGTGTCGCGGGCATCTTGCAGGGAGATGTGACTGCAGCTTGTACGTGTGGTCGTGCAACTCTTGCTGTCGCCCGTGTCACCCGCCCCGGTACAGGTGACTGTAGGGGCCCTCCCATCGACCTTGGGCGACAAGCCCGCCAGCACAGCAACAGCAGCAGCAGCGTTCACCGTGGTTGTGTTCGCGTTGTACGCGTCCCACGGGATCGGGCTCCCAGCGTTGGTGTACCGCACTCGAGACGGTGCTACGCCAGCGCCGTTCAAGCCGCCAGCCTCCCGAAGAAGGTATGCGCTACTGACCTGGCTCACCAGACTGCGTAGTGGAGGCGGTGGTGGTGGTGCGTGCGCTGACATCAACGCCGAATCGGTTGCAGACGACGACACGTTCGCCCGCGGCTTGCTGTCATCGGAGACCATGCACTCACCTTGCTTGCCCCCATGCGGCGCCTGAATGACCGCAGTGAGGCTGAGACGACCATTGTTCGCTATGAGCGAAGCAGCAGGGTAGGCCGCTGAAGGCAGTTGCTGCTGCTGCTGCTGTCGTGGAGTGGACGGCGGTGAGAGTGTCGCGGTAGATGACCTTGTCATGCTAGACGCGGCAGGTGAAGCTGCTGTGGGGTGCGCTACGTCTCCGTGCCGAAGGGGCGCGTACGTGCTTCGCACCACCGTTGCTACCACTGGGGCAGCACTCGGCAGAGGCCGTGGAGCTTCGAGGCATGCGGTATGACACGCAGACATGGATGCGTATGAGTCCTGTGAGATGCTGGCCGCTCCAGTGACCTCGGAGTGCCACCCTTGTCCTCTACCCGTGTTGCGCTCGTCGAAGGCACTGACACCGGTGCCGCTTGCGCTCAGCATCAGCGGTGAAGAGGCGCTGCTAGACTGAGCCGGAAGCCCCTTCGCTGCGGTCTGCGACTTTGTCGGAGCCGCGACATAGGGCACGATGAGGCTGTTGTAGCGCACCCCGCCACCTGGGGCGTACGACGTGCGCGGCGGCGGCACCGGCTCACCACCGCTGGCGCGCTCTAGGTAGGGGTTCCCATACGCACCTGCCAGGCGGTCTGGCCTCAGGCCACATGTACCAGTGATCGTGGTTCCTGAGCCTGCCCTTGCAGGGATGCCGTATAACGGCGGAGCGAGGCGTCCGCCACGGTTGATCGGCTGCCGGTGCTCCTGCACCTCGACAGAGCTGTTAGCAATAACACCGCCGTTTCCCCGCATCGCTGTCACCGGTGTCCGTGATGCGGAGGGAGGGGCGGTGATGAGGGCGTGAGGCGGCACAAAGTCCTTGTACCGGATGGGGGCTTGCGCTGTGAGTGTGCCCGAGGCGGCACTGCTGACATCTGCGGATGAGGCAGCCGTACGAGCAAGCGCATAAGAGGCTGCAAGCGACGGCAGGAGCTGCTGCTGCTGCTGCGGCGGCGGCGGCGGAGTGAACGTGCTGACGGTGCTCCCGCCCACGTCATGCAAGTTCGCGGCCACCGACAGCGGAATCTCGGCGCTGCCGGCGGCTTGCATGGGTTTGACGACCCCTGGTGCTTCTCCGATAGTGGCGGTGGGAGAGTTGGCGTACAGGTTGTACGCTGTAAGATTTCCTGTACCTGGCGTACAGGTGCGGTTCTGCAGCTGCAGCGCAGCACCTCTACTGTCGCCGCTGCTAGGCGCACCAGTCAATCCATTTGGCGGCTGATGCAGGGACTGCAGTGGCATGAGAATGCGGTGGATCGGCTGGATGGGCTCTTCTTGGGTACCGCTGGAGCTGGTAGCACTAGAGCACGCGTCATTGTGTTTGCAGCTTCGCGTTTCCTCTGCGTCGGCATCACAGCGTCGGTCTGTCCGCCGCTTCTCACTACCCACATGAGCATTGGCGCGGCCATCATCAACTCCGTCAACGTCGCAGTCTTCCAGCGACACGCGGCTCGACTGCGACGTTGGCTCTGGCACCTCTCTGGTCGCGCTCTGTATTGTTTTACTTCTTCTCGTGCCGCCACTGCTGCTGCGCATACCATGGCCACCGTCGCAGTACTCCAGTGTGCCATGCTCATCACTGGCGCCGCTGATTCGGCTTAAAGTAGCGTTGCATGCCGTCGATGGAAGGCAGTTGTGTGTCGTCGTCGCGGTGATGGCCATGCCCTCCACCGTGCAGCAGCCAACCGAAACATCGATCGTGGCGGTCGGGTTGCTCGCGTTGTGAACTACCGCACCTGGCGCGCCAGTCGCGTGACCGCACGAGCGGGACTGGCCGGCATGCGCTTCGCTGCGAGCAGGCAACGATGCATCGGTGGAGGCAGTACGAGTAGCCGTCGACGCTGTGGGGGACGCCTCCGTTAATGGGTGAGAGGTGGACTGCAAAGGCGGGTGCCCGCATCCTCGAGTACCCCCACCGGCAGCGGCGTACAGCGGCGCCAGTACGTGAGCGCTTCCAGCGAACACAGAAGAGGACGAGTCGGCCTTCGGTGTTGTCGACGTTGCAGCGTCAGCGCCAGGAAGATGCACATTATTGCCACTTTGACTCGTGCGCTGCACGCTGTGAAGCGGACACCGGTCGTGCGAGGAGGACGTCCGCATGGACTGCTTGCCTTGTGGTTGTGGCTGCTCCCGGTCAGCGGCGCTGAAAATCAACTGCGGGAGCTCCTCACCATCTCTAGCCTCGATACTTGCTAGGCGGTCGCCGAAGGTACTGACTGCGTTTCTCCTGTCACTGGCGTGGTCAGCGTTGGCCATGTAGGCACCATAGGCGGCTCCTTTGACGGATGGACGCACGCCATGTATGACGCACCGGCGCTCCTCGTCATCCTCGTCACCGTTCCCGCTGCCGTAGCCACGAGCTGCAGTGCTGTGCGGGCTGCGATACCGATAGCTCAGTGCCCCCTGCAGCTGGCGTTCATCTTCTGCAGCGGTATCCACGTGGCTGTAATCAACATTGTCATCCTCCTCTTCATCATGCGCTGCGGGGTGGTGTTCAGTGGATCTCTCCATCGCCACCGCGCGAATGGGTGCCTGCGGTGTCGCCGTCACCTCCACGCCATCAAAGCGAGTCAAGCTCGCCGACTTCGCCATGTCGGCGTCGCTCAGTTCCTTGAGTCGCGCCGCGACCAGCATGGTGGTTGTGCCTGCTGAAGCAGCGGGGTCTGGTGCCCGGTGCCGACTGTGTGCATTCGCAACGGCGGTGATCGCTGTTGCCTCTCCATGCGACGGCGCCGCGGACGATGATGGACGAGACCACAGACTCTGCGCCGCCGCCGCCGCTGGAGAAACTGAGGGCGCGATTGCTGCCGGCGCGCGCGGTTGGGCGGTCGAACGCGGTCGCGAACTCTGCTCACCCGTGGCCTGTTCTCTACGACCAGAGAGAGTCGCTGGAATGGCAGGGGAGTCTGCGGCCCTGGGCGACGTTGGCGCGCTTTGAAATTGGTAGTTCATAAACATGTCCACCAAACGGATCACCTGCGGGTGGCCTTGCAGGCAGTTGATCGCCTCGCACTCGCGCAGCGCCGCTCGTCGCTCACGGTCACCCTTGCACAGGATGTACTTGAGGGCGTACTTCTTCTCAGTGTCCTTGTGCTGAACCAGGTAGACAGAGGAGAAGGCGCCCAGGCCTATGCGTTGCAGCAGGCGGTAGCGCGAGTGGCGTATGGTATTGTATACCGCCATATCCTTCTGAGTCGTCGCAGTAAAGACTGGCATTCGAGCGTCGTCGCTGGGTGAGGTGCCGCCGTGATTGGCAGCCGCAGGCGTTGCTGTCTTCCTTTCGTTTGAGGTTTCAGCTGCTACTACGGCTGGCGGAAGCGAGGGTTCTGAAGGTGGGGGCACCTGTGCGACAGCACTTTCCTCACGCTTGCGCGCCGCACCGCTCTGGTTCAGAGAGCTGCTGTTGTGCCAAGTGGACTGCGGCGCCGCGTGAAAGGCGTCCGTCTCGTCCTTGACTGTGGCGAATGCGTCAGGGTCGGTGCAAAGACTAGCATGGCACTGCAGCTCTGGCGAGCCGCGCGCCGCTGAGCAACTCCCGAGACTGGGTACTGCGGAGTCCACCGCTCGATAGCTTCTTGATCGGCTTCGCGGTGCCGCTGTCTTTCCACAGCTGGTAGCGTCCTCAATGGCGGCCGTTGGGGAGAGACCTAGACGGATGCTGAGCGCGTCAAACAAGCCCAAGATTGTGTTTTGACCAGTCTCCTGGTGTCGGGGACTAGTAGAACGGTGGTGGTGACGTTCAGTTCTGCCGCCACGGCTACGTGCACGATGCAGCAGAGACTGCTGCTCCTCAGCGTACTCCACCCGTTGCGTACGACTGTCACGGTTATTGCCGTGCAAGGCCGCATTGTTGTTCTCATCGTCGTCAAGGCCGACACTTCTGTACGCCACGGGCACTTCAGCACGAAGGTCGTTGCGGCGGATGTCCGGCGCACTGCTCCCTAGGGCTGCAGCAGCAGCTGCGACGTGCTTGAGTAAGCGAATAACAACGATTAATAGCGCAATTGTGACCAGCATCAGCGTGCAAGCGACAACGAGGAGCACATCAACGATACCTACGCCAGTGTTGGTGAGGGTGTGTGACCCGCTGCTACCACCATCCCCATTACTTGTCAAGGCATGTGCCGCCGCGTCGTATTGAGTGACGCTTGTGGCAGGCACTGTGAGCAGTGCAGCAGCAGCAGCGGCGGCGGCGGCGGCAACAACTACAATGCGCATTGAAGGTGGCAAAGATGGGCTCGAGGAGGTCCCATTCGCATAGGGTTCGTCAGCGGCGGTGTGAGTAGGAGAGAAAGAGACATGCATGGAGACGGCAGCACTGGCGGTGTTGTCAGCGCGGGTGCCTATTACAATATTTAAGAATAACTCCCGGCGAGGCTGCGTTGAAAAGCAAAGAAACACGAAGTGCCTGAGGGAGGAAGGGAGCGAGAACGTTCGTGGCGGACCGCGGCATTGGGGGATCCTGCGGCTGATGTGCGGCGCGTTTGTGTGTGGCGGTCGAGCGTCTCTCTGAGGGAAAGACTCTGAGCAGATTCCGTCCTTGCTAGCCAGCGGGTCTGCGCATGTGCGAGAGCGAGTGTTATGATGCCCACCCAGAGAGAGAGAGAGAAAGAAAGAGGCAGGCGGATGGTTGTGGTGAGAGGCCCCTGCTGTTGTCCTGGAAAGATGGGAAGGAGAGAGGAAGGGACGGTGAAAGAGGGGATGGTCTTCGGCGATGTTCGCGCGACGAGTGGCAACCACAGCCACGCCGTCTCACCAGTCCTCTGTGTATCACCATCACTGCCTACAGATACGAGTGCGTTCTCTGTAGCGCACAAGAGTCGTATTCCCTGGCGTCTCAGTAGGAGCAAAGAGGAGGAGGAGGAGCAAGGTAGCTGCGTGATTGCCCTCCCCTCCCCCTTCCCTCATGCGGGGCGTTGTCAGGAGAGTGATTCTCCTCTCCTCCCCTCCCCTCCCCCTCACCTTTCACACGAACAGGTGCTGTAGCTGGATGGCGGTGTGTGTGTGAGGGGGGGGGGAGGGAGAGAGGGAAATTATAAACGCCGTTCGATTGGGGCTGAGATACGCACCAAAGGCAAAAAGGAGGTAAAAGGTGCACACGTGCACCCGCCACCGCCACCGCCACCGCCACCGCCACTGATCACAGCAGCAACGGACACGGCCAATCAGTCACCACACAGAGGTCGACCGCAGAGGACGACAAAGAAGAGAGAGAGAGCAGGAGAAAAGCAAAGCAGCAGCACGTACTGGAAGGACACCCCCCCCCCCCTCCACACACGCAGACAGACAGACGGACTGACTGACTGACTTACACATTTATGTCGCTGCGTTGTGTGTCTGCGATCATCGTCGATCGCAAAGCCATGCGGGCTGTGCACTCGTGTAGTACAGCGGCCGACGTGATATCGCTTGCACCGCTGTGGTGGGCGCGCAGGCGCGCGCGTTGCTGCGCGACGCGGTACTCGCAAGTCTCACCTGCAACGCCGCCACCACCATCGCGCATGGTGCTGGACACAGCGCTGGCAGGGGCGGCTGCGGTCACGAGACGCAGCTGGCTCACAATGTCGCCGGCGCTTGGACGGCGTGCCGCTACCGGTGACAGCATGCTCGCTAGAATGACCGCGAACGCGTGTGTGTAGCCGGCTTCGCAGATGGCCTTCATGACCTCATCTTCCAGCGCACACGAGCGAGGCCAGCGGAGGCGGTCATCGGCATTGTCGTCCAGCTGGTCCACCCCCGCACCATTGCCCACATCGACGCCTACCGACTGCAGACCAGCACTAGCATTGCAGGGGCACCCCTTGTTGCCGCGGTAGCCGCTCGGCACTTCGGCTACCGAAAGCTCGTAGAGGTCGCCAAGGAGTGCCGAGAATGCCTGCTGGGCCAGCCGTGACGCACCTGTGCAGGTCAGAATGGCTGGAGGCAGCGTATCAGTAGTAGAAGCCTCGTGCGCGTGGCTACGAGAGCCATTGACTGCAGTCGAATGCAGCTGGCTCGGCTTGGACATCCTTGTGGGAGTGGAGGTTTCCTGTTGCTGCTGCTGCTGGTGCCCATCCACGGCGTCGGCACACATGCCGTAGAGCAGAATGCCAAGACTCCATACGTCACTCGCTGTGTCCATCGCCAGTACCCGCTGGATGAGCAGCTCGTACACTTTCGAGTTGCTGCGGCTTCCTCCTCCGCCGACCGAGCCTCCTCCCCCAGTCATCCGTCGACCACCGCTGCTGCTGTTGCTACAGGGTTGGCGATCCACGTCATGATGATGGTGCAGCGTACCGTTTGGTGATGCGCGCAACGACGAGCTGATGCGCAGCCTAGGGGGTACCGCCTGTGACATCAGCTGCGTAGACGAGTTGGACGACGCGCCTGCTGCAGCAGTGGTAGGATTTGCAAGCAGGGATGCCTCAGAGAAGCTCGACAACTGTCCACGACGACCACCTGCCGCACCGATGTTGTTCAACAGCAGCAGCGTAGTCTTTCCTGGCGCGCCGCTTCCTCCTGACGTGGTAGTGGAGGCGCCTGGTATCGAGGGGTCCGCCGCCGCGGCAGCGGCGGGCTGTTGAGGAGAAGAGGGGCAGTGGAGACGACGGTTGTGCGGCACGCGGGAAAGTCCTTCTGCTTTCCACATAGCGGAGGTTAGAGCACTCACCTCCTCGCGGGTGAAGATACCGTCTCGTTTTGTGGTTTCAACTTTTTCGTTTCTCTTTTTCTTTTTAAACTGTCCTCTGTTGAGCCAATTTCTAAATACACGACCCCGAAACGACTAAGCCCGACGTCGG
>NC_009300.2:186163-205600 GCF_000002845.2 Leishmania braziliensis MHOM/BR/75/M2904 | reverse complement strand
GCGTTCGCGCTTAGCTCGTCACTGGCAGTTGTACTCACTGGATTCGCCGAGCCCACCGCCGGAGAGGAGGCGGGCTCAAGCGCCACATCACCACAGCGCCGGCGCGTGGTGCTGTCGCTGTCGCCGCGTCGACAACGGCCATCGCGGCGAGAGTTCAGCACGTACTGTTCTCGCCGGGTTCGAGTGGAGTAGAGTGACGGCGGTGGCTGTGTCAGAGATGAGTGGGGCACGGTGAGAGCAGCAGCAACAGCGCCACCTTCTTCTACACCGTGGTCAGCCTGCGAGAGCGTGCACAGTTGCCCCCACAGCAGCTCCGGTGCGATGTGCGTGGGCACCTCTATGAATGTGAACAAGAAGTGCGCCAGCGCCACAATGCAGCCATCGAACGGAATGACGCTACTCTTGGTTGTGATGGGCGGCGAAGACGACGGCGGAGATGAGTCGAACCGATGCAGCCAGCAGAGCCCAGCGGGGGTTTGTCGAAGGGTGGACCGGGTAGTGGGTCCAAAGCACCCACGTAGCCGCAGCGGAAGTTGCACTGTCAGCCACCACGACATGCCACCATCCGTTAGGCTGATGGGCAGGTAGGTACGCGCACTGAGCAGGTGCTGTTCAAGCTCCTGTGGCTGCAGCGGGTCGCATTCTTGTAACTGTGGCTGCACTTGCCCTTTCTGTAGCACACTCTGCGAGCGAGCCGCGGTAGATCGTGGCATTGCAGCGCCTTCGCGGTGCAGAGGAGGAGGTGATCCCGCAAAAAATGACGGAGGGTACCCGACGGGCGAGCTAGCATACCAGGCAGCCGTGGTGGCTTCTGCCGAGCGGCCTGCACGCCAGAAGGTGGCAGGCGCAGCTGCAGTCCTGGCTTCAACGCGACCGTCCCGCCGGTCATCCTCCTCACCGTTTGGCTGCTGCGTTCTAGGTACGCGCGTTGTGGCGGCGGCCATGTCCAGACCCCCCTTCGCGTCTAGTGGCCCACTGCGACCGCCACTCCCACCACCCATCCTCATCCCTTCCAGTGCCGCCGGTGTCTCTGCGACGACTACGCGTCGCCGTGCTACCGAGAAGCTGGCCGGCTCCCGCAACAGTAAGTTCGTCTCCTTGATGTTGCCGTGCAGGATGGGCGGCGACTGCGCATGCAGCAGCTGAAGCCCTGTGCATACTTGAAAGAGGACGGAGCAGAGAAGCGACTCGGTCCAGCAGTGGTGCACGGGTGCCACGCGTGCGAGAGGCACGGTGCGGCGGCTGCTGCGGCTGCTGCGGCTGCTGCGGCTGCGGCTGCGGCTGCTCAGGATGGTACTTTCCGTGTCCCTCGCGCTCGTCAAGTCTGTCGGAAGCAGCTGAATCTGCTGACAACGCAGAATGAACTCGGCAAGATTGCCGTTGCGCTCGTACGGCATGACCAAGCAAAGACTCCATGGGCTGACGGTGGAGGGCTGAAGCAGGTTCACGCAGGCAGCCCAGCACACACGCGGAGTTGACTGCGTGAGGAAGCTCTGCGGCACTGGCGGCATCGATATGCATTGGTGAGGTTGGCACTGATGAGATGCCTCTGCTTGCACCGAATTCTCGCCGAACCAGATGTGGCTTCGATTCCAATCCACCGCCCCGCGTGAGACGCTTGGCGGCGTCAAGCGGCTGCCGCAGTGAACATGCGCATGCTGGCTGCTGTTGTTCTGTTGGTAAAGAACACTCACCTCGTACGAGACGAACAAGTCCTCCGGCAGCAGCAAGAAGAGCGAGAGGACGACGTTCACCTCGTGAGCGTCGAGCCAGGCGCAGCTGCCGTCGTCATTGTGGCCGTCGATCACGCCAGCCACGTCCGCGGGGAAAGGGAGTGGCGGTAGTGCCTGACATCCCGTTTGGCTTGCTGTGGTGACGGTTGCAGCACTGCTGCTTCGTCCGCTTGCTGGCGGCACTGTGGCATCCTCAGCAGCTGTCTTCAACCCCTCCACCGTCGCCGCACCCCTGCCAGTGCTTCCCGTGCCGCGTACCACCTCGCGGGCGACGTCGCGTGTTACTTGAGCCGACACATGTGAGGGTCGAAGCCCGCCGGCAGCGGACGTCCACGGCATGTCCGATGGAAGGTACCGCCGATGAGGGTGACGCGACGAGGCGCCGTTGCCATGAGACCCATAAATCTCTGTTTCACCCAGCGCCGACGTCACGGCGCCCGTGTGAAGGTCGCGGAGGCGCTCACACAGGCGTGTTATGACGGCACGTGTTGCATCGTCTGGGCATTGCGTGTACTTGACCACGACAGCAGTGCTCTGGTTGTGCCGTGCGGCCCACAGGGACGAGGTAGCGGAGATGGAGGGCAGCGTAGTCGCAGCCGCGAATGGCGGCGGCGGTCGCGTGAAGGGGGAAACACGCGTGATAGCACTCGCCACACCCTCCAGCGCGCGTACACCTCGGCCACTGCCAGCGCCAACACTCCTTACTTTCAGCTGCTGCTGCTGCACGGCTGGCGGCAGCGGCAGTGGCGGCGCTTTGCGATGTGCAAGGAAGCACAGCGAGTGTGCCCCTTGACCGACCCGCGAGAGCACGCGATACCGGTGTTGGTGCAATCGCAGGACATCCGCTGCCGACGCCAGCATACGTGCTTCACTGTCCTCCTGCGCACATTTCACAACGTGGAGGAACTCGGCGTACGTTGAAATGGGATGTCGATCAATTTCATCGTCATCGCCGACATCCGCAACTTTTAGGGCATCACCGCCGCCCTCAGCAGAGCCGCCCCCGCCGAGTACAGCGTCGTACAGCCCACTGCTGTTGTCCTCACCGCTGCCGCGGAGAAGGCGCTTGCGACGGCGTCGTCTGCAGCACCTCGCGCTACCGTCACTGCGAGTAGTGGAACTTGCGTGTTGCGCACCTGCGCCATCGTCGCGATCGAGCAGGCTCATGACAAGCAGCCCATCCTCCGGCACGTGTTGAAGTCGTGCCACGAGGAGTACCGCCACCAGCAACGTAACGACAGCGACGCTGACGGCGAGCATGAAAAGGGGTGAACTGGTGGTGTTGTCGGCCGGGTCGCGTGTCGGGGAAGGGCTCGGTGCAGCGGTGGTGTGGCTATTGTCGAGGATACGCAGCGGCATCATCGGGTTCAAGACGGAGAAGGACTGCCGGATGCGGCACACAGGCCACGAGGTTGGGCGCACCACATAACTGAAGCACACGTACACCGGGTTAGTGCTACCGCTGGCGCTGAACAAAACGGTGGTGTTCGGGGCGCCGTTGTAGGCGCTGTCGAGTGTGCCCGCGGTGTTGCCAACACAGTCACGACGACTGCTGAGTCGGACGGCGCAGACAACGTCGTCGTCGTCGTCGTCATCGTGCCTCTTCCACGTGCAATAGCGAGTGTAGTTGAGGTCAGGAAATTGGAGATGGATTATGCCCTCGGAGGTGGTCTGCAGAGTGAGCGCGTCGGGCCACACCGGCGTTGGCATCGTCACGGCGAGTAGGTCTGGGCGATCGCTGTCATAATTCATGTCCGGCAGTACCCGCTGAGCCCAGCGCAGCGCTGGTTCCTGATGGAGGACGACTTCCGCGCCATCGAGGGTCGCACGGAGAGCTGAGGGGCTACTGTGCAACCGCTGCACCCCGCGGGGCATGGGCGACGTACCAAGAAGACGATCAGCAGCAACGTCGTCCTCATTGGTGACCACCTGTGACCACACGTCCTCGCCGCCAATGGCGTAATAGATGAGGATGGTGTCCGTCATGGCGGTTGGGTCTGGCGTTGCCGCACTGGTGAGGGGACGAGGGTAGGGCAGCGGGATAAGTGTTGGCTGCATCCACGAGTAGCGGTACACCGGCGGCGGCGGCGTCGGCGTCGGCGTCGGCGTCGGTAGAGACGACGATGAGGCGATGGCCCCGGACGATGACGTTGAGGAGGATGTGGAAGTTGAGTCGCTGCCTCCACTGTTGCCGCCTCTGGCACTCAGCACTGTAGATGCAGCGTGATCGTAGTGGCGGCTACTGGACTCGGTGTACCTCCTCACCCCTCTCCCTTTGTGGCTGGCGGTGATGTTGTGGCTTGCCGCACTCGCGGTATCAACAACTGCGCGTGCGGCCGCGTTCACCTTCGCGGTCTGCAACAGCGTCACCGCCAACGGCGGCGGCGGGACCAACGGCGCTCGAGCGGCGAAGTCCCATGCCGTCGTTGCACGTATGTCCAGCACCGCGATGTGATCTAGATTGTGATCGGTCAGGACCACCTGTCCACCAAACAACGTCACGTGGCAGCCGTTCACTGAGAGCAGAATGTCCTCAACGACTGTGCGCGGTAACGCAGATGCGTCCACCGGCGACGTACAGATGATTCCCCCCGTCCCCACTGCTCCGCGGGCGGGGCTGTCGGAGTCAAAAAACAAGAGGTCAAACAAGTAGCGCCTCACTAGGCGTGACGATGATGATGATGATGATGATGATGCGTCAGAGAAGGGGGAAGCCGATAACTTCCCTGGCAGCGCTGTCAGCCTCTTGGGTCGATGCAGCGACTTACCGCTAGCACTCCGTCCGCTGCTTCTCTTCACGCCCCTCACCTCTGGCGGTGACTCAGTTTCACCAGTCGCACCAACCGTCGTGTCACTCTCGTACATCCAGCCGCCTGCGACGGCGGCAAATCCGGTCGATGTCGCCACAGATGGCTGCAACGCGGGGGCGCTCAGGAAGGCGACATCGACTTCGTACTTGCGCGTGACGACGTCGAAGGAGTCAACGCTGGCCGTGACGCGCTGGGCGGAAAGCAGGAAGCCACCGATGATCAGCAACTTGTTTGCCGTGGAAAGAGCGGTGCAGCTGGCGTTGACGCGCACACGATTGGCGGGCACCTCGAAATAGGTCAGGTTTACCGCCGGTGGCGGATCTGGGTCGCCGGCATGCGTTCTCGAATCCACTCCTCCTTCTGGGTAGAACGCCACCACCGGCGCGTAGGCTGCCTGCATTACTTGTAGCTCTTCCGCCGTCATGTTGAGCACCTCCTCTGGTGATCGCGTGGTCATGGTGCAGCTACGCGCGACGTAGACACTATCAGTGAGCGTGACGGCTGCGTGGCGGCCGGCAAAGCCGAGCCCGGCAGGCAGGGCCAACCGTGGCACTGCTGCGATGCTGCCCTTTTCCACGTTCAAGGAGATCAACTGCTCATGGTACGGTGAGGTGGCGGTGTATGCGTGGGGGCGTATTGCGGCTGTTGCCGTTACGAACTCGCCCACGGGTGTCTCGCAGGTCGCCGTGACGCAACCACCGAGCAGTAGAATGGAATTGTTCAGCACAGCGATGGCTGGGTAGAAGACGGGGTAGGGCAAGAGTGACTCGTTGAGCGTACTCCACGGTGCTGCTGGGACAGCTGGGGGGAGGGGATCCGAGAGGAGGAGAGGGGGGTCCACCTGCGCTGCAACGGTAACGGAGGCTGGCCCTGTTAGAGGGAGGCCGTGAGCGGTAGTGATGGAGAACGAAGCTACAGCAGCGTGGAGGACGATGACGACTGCAAGGAGGAAATGGAAGCTGCCGAAGGCATGACGACGCTGCGGTCCTTGCGATTCATGAATGCGGCTGGCAGTGCTACGTGGGGATAGTGGGATCGCGCTCCATCGCATTTTTGCTATCGTTCGTCTGCTGTGCACCGGCGGGGTGCACATGGGCAAACTGGACGCGAGCAAAAGAGAGGATAACAACGGAAAAAAAAACACACACAGAAGGCAACGGTGACGTCCACCACCGGGAAGGGAGAGGAGGAGGAGGAGGGGGGGGGCAGCGGCAGCGGCAGCGGCGCAGACCCATACAACCCCCCACAACAGGGACAATATGACGGTGACTTATAAGAGCACGACGCTTTCAGTGTGAGCGGAGAATCACGCGCAGAGACAGCAAGGCCCACTGAATACTCAAGGGTTGTGAGGAAGACGGTGTGGAAGGAGAGAGCAGGAAAGGAGAGGAGGGGGTCAGGCAGAGTCCCTCCGCGAAGGTACAAGTGACACGAGCCTTGCTGATTGTTGGTTGTCGAGGAGGGCAACACGGCGACTAAACACACCCAGAGACGACGAAATAAACGCAACGGAGTCACAACGAGCTCAGCAGGAGGGTACGGGCCCCCGCACCGTGACAGCACGAAGGGGCGGAGTGCGCCGTCCGACGCTCAAAACAGAGACGAAAAAACGACAGAAGGAAACCAGCAAAATTCCAAACAACGGAGAAGACAGTGGACGATGCGCGCTGCACTTCCCTGCGTGTGCACCTGCGCACCAGAGAGAGGGAGAGAAGGGGAGGGGGTGAGCCGAGCTGTGAGTCGGAGTCGATGGGCTTGTTGGAGCTAAAGTTCGGTATGGAGGCGCTCAATGTCAGAGTGAAAAGGATGTGTGTGTGTGTGTGTGTGCCTCATGAAGAAACCCATGCAAGTGTGGTATTTTTCTGCTTTGCAGTCGCAGTATCGAAGCATGTCAGCGGGCCGGATGCCGGGAGAAAGAGGGAGGGAAAAGCGGGTTCGAGCGCTGAGCTAAGTGGGGCGGGGGAGGAGCAGCAAACCGGCATGTCGTGATGGTCAAGTGAGATCACCACTCCATTCCAGAGAGAGAGAGAGTCAAGGGAGGGAGAAGATCGGGCTCAAATCTGCTTCACCCCTTTCCCCACGTCCACTCGATGGCGTTCCACGTTATCGCAGCACGCCGTGTCGGGAGGAGAGAGGAAAAGAGAAGGAGGCACAAGCGGTGGCGAGATGAGAGAGAGAGACCTTTTGGGGGTAAGGCGCTAATCGCCAACTAGCGACACGCTTGTCATTCCCACGACCTTTTCGTCCACACGTGGCATCGTCCATCTCGCCTGGTCCCCCCCTCTCTCTCCATTCATCACCGCCACTCACCGCTGCCGCAGACTCGACCTCTTTTCTTTTTTTTTTTTCGCTGATTCGTTTCGCTTCGCAACTTCTGCGTCCTCGAGGCTGCCTGTGCGCTCTTGATGTGGCGCACGTTTGTGTGTGCGTTGAGTGTGGAGGGGAGGGAGGAGGAGGGGGGGGGGACGAGCCAGCGGAGTCGGAGGCGGCGTTGACAATTGTGTCGTTTAAATGGCCCCTGACCGTTTCTTTCGGCTTTGTGGAAGGGGTGGGTGGGGTGCGATTATGGGCTTGTCGCCAAGCGAAATCGAGTCAGAGGGGAAAACAAAACAAAACAGCGAAGAAAATACCCCCTTAAAGCCACCACACAAATGGGGGTGAGCGCGAGGGGGGGGGGAGGGGGCAGAGAGGCAAGCAGGGCCCCCGTCGCGCGTGCG
Organism: Leishmania braziliensis MHOM/BR/75/M2904; assembly: GCF_000002845.2. Lineage (NCBI taxonomy): Eukaryota > Euglenozoa > Kinetoplastea > Trypanosomatida > Trypanosomatidae > Leishmania > Leishmania braziliensis. The sequence goes on along the minus strand of NC_009300.2, from coordinate 198,340 downwards.
GTAGGCGCAGGGGACGGATACCATGTCGGCGCGCACGTCCTTGCTGCTGCGCCATGCGCGCTGAATGGCACACCCACACGCACGCTGTGCCGCACCACACCTACCGAGAGAGAGAGACGTAGCAGAGTGAAGAGGCGCCCAGCCGTCGCCCCTTCGTCGTCAGAGGCCTTAAAGTGCATACATGCCACAGCGCGAGCACTCGGGATAAGCACAGGCACGAAGAGAAAACACTTCACCCTTGTCCCCCCTCCCTACCCCTCGCCGACATACATGCTCGCACACGTGATGTCATCTGTGCTGTCCTTGATTGCGTCTGCTTGTCGTGCGCAAGGATACGGCCTGTGCATCGGTGGTGAGCAGAGTGCGGGGGGTGGGGTGGGTGGGCAGGACTTAAGGTTCGTTGTGCTCGTATGAGTAGCCCTCCTTTTCTCGGTTTCTCGCGCAAGGCAGCTTTGGTTTGCTGGGCTTTTTCCCGCCAGCCGCTGTGGTCCGCCATCACCGAACGCAAAAAAACGCGCGCGTGTGGGAGAGAGAGAGAGAGGGGCAGGGGCGGTGGAGATTTGAGCTCTTCGTCCCCCCCCCCCCCCAAAAAGGAGGACAAACCCCGCAGAGATGAGCTGGCGAACCCCCCCCCAAAAAGCAGAGCAACGTCCGCGAGAACGAGTTTGAACAGAGGACAGGGGGGTGGGTGGGTGGGTGGGGAAACCGAAATGCGCGATGTCCGCTGTGTCTGCTGCGTACTTGGGCAGACAGCAGAAGAAGAGTGTCCATATCGGCTTCATCCTCCACCTGTTGCGTTAGTCCTTCTTCCGCGCCAAGCAGCGCATCTACGCAATATTACAGGGAAACATAGAGGACAGCGCAGCTATCATTGCCTCTGCTCACCACCACTTTCCCCCACAGCGAGCGCGTGCTGCTCCCCCTACTTCCCCCCCCCCCCACACACACAGTGCCTGCGCAGAGTGTGAGAGCGTTTGGTGATGCGCTCGCTTGTGCTGTTTTGAAGGCCACATCAATACTTAGGCGACTATACCCCCCCTCTTTGTTCTGAAATGCATTGGGGGCTTACGTCGCCGTACGTCTGCCTTCGCTCGCGTGTGCTACGACTTTTCGAAGAGTGTCGCGAGCGTGTTCTCGCTGTGAATCTTCTCGATTGCCCGCGCGAGCAGTGGGGCAATCGGTACGACGCGCAGCTTGCGCGCCAGGGCCGGGTTCTTCATGAGCTCGTCCTGATTCACACTATCCGTAACCACGATCAGGTCAATGGGCGACTCGATGAGCACATCAACCGCTTTGCCAGACATCACAGCGTGAGTGGCAATGAGGATAATGCGATCTGCGCGGTGCTCTTGTAGACAGCGCGCCACGTGTGCAATGTTAATGGCCTCATCGATCACAGTCTCGATGATAATGCACAGACGTCCCGCGACATCGCCGACAAGGGCGTAGTTCTTATACTCGCTGCGAACAGCCTCCTTTCGCAGGATGAGCGCCTGGCGGCCCTCTTCCTGCTGCCGAAGTGCCTTCTCGATACCCAGGGTACTGCTGCTGTGGTGCACGCCTGCGTCATGGTGGCGGTGCAGCAGAAGGCTGTGGAGACCGTCCTGTGCGGTGCTGTTGGTGCTGATGTAGTTGTTGTGCATGCCAGGACCCACAACCGCTGATTCGCTGCCGACGACGGCAACTAGCTCCGCTGCCAGAGCATCTGCGGCGCTGGGCGTAGTGGGACTATGCAGATACTGTATCCCGCTGGCGTCGGTGGGGGTGTTTATCAAGAAGTGGCTCGTCGACACGCTAGCGACGCCGCTACTGTTCGGTGTGCAGCACTCCACATTCCGCGTCACCGGCACCTGAACCTGCTGCCACTTGGACGGATGTACCAGCTCCTCAGGCACGGAGGGGCTGACGCAGCGGTGGTGCTCTACCCATGCGCGCGGCATCTCGTAGTCGTCGCGGTTGCCGCCGTTGGTGCACACGGACTGCTGCGTCTCCACTCGCCGCACCGCCGTGCACACCGACACGAACTGCGTGGCGCTGTCGAGGTGGTTATACCGCATCAGCGCATCCGCGAACTCCTTTGCGCGACCGAGGAACTCACCAGTTGGCGCGACGACTGTGATGTTCTCGAACGTGTTTCCCTCGCTCTCCAGGAGATTTGAGATGTACCGCACAAACTCATACATGGCCGAGATGCCCTCAATCGGGATGGAGAACATACCCTCCACTTGGTCGCTGTGCATGTCCACCGTGATGACGTGGTGGCAGCCGACCGACTCAATCAACTCCGCCACGGCCGAGATGGAGGCAACGTTGCGCGTGTACGAGAGGTACGGAATGACGGCCGTAATGCGCGCCGCTGCCGCGAGCTGCACCGAGTGAACCAGCAGTGCCAGCTCCATCAGCGCCCCCGAGTTGCTGAGGTTTTCTGACTCGAGGGCGACCATAGACTGCACGACGAACACGTCATCGCCGCGGACAGGGCACTGCAGGGTCACGCTGATCTCTCCGTTCGCAAAGCGGCCGCAGCTGTTGCCGGGATAGCGCGGGCACTGCAGCACCTCGGTGATCATTTTCTCGCAAAAGAGGCTGCACGTGCCGGAGAGCACCCGGACCGCAAAGCGGCCCGCGCGCTCGTGGTGGGGGAAGGCGTCGGCGACAAAGAAGGTCTGGCTGTTTGGCAGGATACGCTGCGCGTTGACGCCGGTGCGGTTCTCGTACTGCTTTATGTGGCGGACGGCCTGCTCGTACGTGAGCCGGAAGACGGTGCCGTAGACGACAATGAGGTCGAGCGCCGCGCTCCGGAAGTCAATGGAGGGCTGTGAGACGTTACTCGCGTAGATGAGCCGGTCAATATTGATGACGCGCTGCAGGAGCTCGAGACTGTCGCAGGCGCACCGCTCCAGGAACTTTTTCAGGATCTTGCGGAACGCGATCAGATTAAGTGCGCGGTACTTGGCGATGATTTCAAGTTTCAGGTAAAGCGATGGAATGTAGTCGTGCGGGAGCTCGTTGCGGATATGGTCTTCATTGAAAGTGCGTAGCTCCGCCACAGAGTTGACAAAGCTGCACTCGAGCTTGATGAGGTAGTGCTTCACACGCAGGTATGACTCATGTAGCTTCTCGAAGAACTTCTCCTGTAGCTGGATGCGGTTCTGGACGAGCTCTGCCAGACCACTGTCAGTCGCCTTCAGCTCCGCGAAGCCGGGTGATTCAAAGAAGAGCGGCGAGAGCGGGTCAATGAAGATGGTAGTGGTGCTGCCATGCGGCCGTTCGGCACTCGTCAACGCTGACGTCACCGAGGTACCGTCGCTGACACCGCGGTGGGTATATCGGTCACGGTACGTGGACTCCAATTCCTGCCGAATGTGCTCGATCTTCTTCGCAATTGGCTTCAGATCAAAGTAAGAGACGTAATTTTCCAACGTAATCTCCGTGTTGTACTCGCTGAGCAGCTGCCGGTGGAAGGCCTGGCCCTGCGAGAGATCCTTGCCAGTTTTCAGCATCGCGCCTGTGTAGACGTGCGTCAGTGTGGCGGACCAAGGGGGAGGGGGTGTCTTGGCGAATGTACTCGCGCACGCAACGACTGCCCACGGGGTGCGGTGCGCGCGCTAATGTCGGTGAATAGGAATGAGGGAGGGGGTCGAGGCGTACTCGGATCGATTCCCTTCAGCATATGGAGAGGCCGCGAGGAGGCGATATGTGGGTGCCCGTGGAGGGGGGGGGGGAGGGAGGCAGGAGTGAAAGTGAGGGTGCGAACGTGAGCTGGTAAGGCGTTGTCAGTGCCTATGCGTGTGCATGTGTACACTTCATCTTCGTCAGGTGGAGAGCTCCTCCAGTGCACCTGGATTGAGCAGCAGCAGCAGCAGCAGCAGAGGGGGAGAGAGAAAGTGAGGCGGACAGCATCTCTTGTCTGCTTCGACGAACATGACAGAGAAGGGGACGCGAAGGACCGGGCTCATTCTCTCCTCTCTCTCTCTCTCCTCTCTCTGTGTGTGCGTGTGCGTGTGTGCGTCTGTAGAAGAACATAGCAGCAGCGGTGTAGAGCAGGGGAAGAAAGGGGTGTGGGAGAGGAGACAAGGGAGAGAGGCCCCTCCCCCTTCTCCCTTCTGGCCTTTTTTGGGCCTCTCTCCCAGCCAAGGAGGAGGCGCTTCACATGAGCAGATCCAAAAGTGAGCTGAGAGACTCACAGGAAATCCAGCACACAGATGGGGCTAAGACCTTGTCGCGTACTACTCGGCACAGTGGCGATGGCTGCGGTGAAGTACCGGTGTATCGCTCGCTGCTCTGCGTGGGTCATGTAGGATGAGCATGCGAGGTTCTCGAGTCGGTGACGCTGCTGCTGCTGTGCTGCTGTGTGGTGACCCTGTGCAGGCACAGCACTATGGGCGCAATTCGCAGCCGCAGCGATAGGCGTTGCCGTGGCGTTGCTTCCGCCACCGCCGCCGCCGCCGCTGCTGCTGCTGCTGCTCGTCCAGCGATGGCTGCCCCGCGTCACGGAGGTGCTCTGGCGCCGGTGGAGAAGGAAGGAGCGCCAATCCCGGTCGAGTGCGGAGAGCATCGTGGCGATATTGGCGGCAGGCGGCGAGTTGACCGTGCCCGCCTTCGCGCCCCCTCCAGCGATAGCAGAAGGCAAGGGTGCCGTGTTGTCCAGCTGATGACCCACCATGTCAACCCTGCCGCGCCGCCTGCCGCCACCGGTGTTACCACTGCTGTCGTTGTTGCCGCCAGTTGTTGGCGTGAGCTCCGCGGCAGGTTTGACACGGTTCACTAGAGGGAGGCGGGTCAGCAGGCCTTCCCAGAGCTCTCCGTACGACATCCCTTCGACAGTCTGAGTAGGCAGAAAAGAAGCGTCGGCGGGGGCAACGGAGGCAGTCGGTGGCAGCGCACCGTCTGCATTCCCTCTGGACACACGTTTCTTCGTCAACACAGCGGCGCCCAAGGGCAATTGGTTTGGTTGTACGCCATCTCTGACGTCGGCAGGCGTTGACGAGGGCAGCAAGCGCAGCAGTGTCGCTGCGGTGTAAGCCTCCTGCGTAGCGAGACGAAGTAGGTGTGTCCGCCAGGTGGTCGTCTCGTTCGTCTCTGGTAGAGTATTCAATGACCTGTCGGAGGTGCTTGTCAGGGACCTCAACTGCCGCTTCCTCTTGAGCAGTCGCGGTGCGGCGACGGCGGCTGCATCAGTGGCGGCCGGTAGACTGGCAGGGCTACTCTTCCCGACGGTCTGAGCAGGGGAAAGCGCTCGCTGCTGCTGCCGCCCCCGCTGCTGTTTCGCGGGCTTGCGAGGTGCCTGCGTTGTAGCGACGTGTGATGCTTTGCGTGAAGGCGGCATCTGTAGCAGAGAGGGCGTGCGTGTATGTGCCTGACTCCGTGTGCGTTGGTGCACAGAGTGGTGGATGAGAGAGGAGCCAGAAAAGGGAGGAGGGGGAGGGGGGGTAGGACACTCCGTGGCAGTGCCTAGGGTGGGGGAGGAAGAGGAACAGTAGCTGCAATACACAGAGCGCAAACCAGAGAGGATGAATAGCGGAGGTGAGGGATTCGGCTTCCGCCAGTTGGCACAGCAGTAGAAAGGGTGTGTGTGTGTGTGCTCGCGTGGCCTAGATTGGCGCCGGTGCCTTACGTCTTGTTTTCCTCAGAATCTACTCCCCCCCCCCCGTGCCCCCCCCAGTCTCTCTTTAGGTCCAGCAGCAGCGGCGTGAGAATGCTATGTAGCCCCCCTCCGAGTTCCTGAGAGGCGAAGGATGCACCGAAGCAGCTGCGCCTCTCTCTGCCCTTCGCTTGGACGTCATCCTTTACGTTCTCTATTGTATTTTTTTTTTTTTTTTACGAGTTGTCTCTCCTGGTCTCGCTCACGGCTGCGTCTGCGGGTCAGCGGCGCGCCCATCCAACGACGGTACTGTCTTTACCCACCACACCCACACGAGGGAGCCATGTGAGGGCGAAGAGGGAGAGGAGGCCGGAGGCAGGGAAGGGGGAGGGGGGGGGCTGTATGGCGACCACCACAGAGGCGCATCTGACGTCGCCATCTCTCCGCCCGTTTCCCCCAACACATAAAAGCCCTGTTCCCCTTCACAGAGTATTCACGCCAGGATGACAGAGATGGAGGCAGCACCGGCGCACACCAGGTCCTTAGACTGACAGCTGCCATCACAGCCACCACGACGGGGGTGAGCATCCCTGCCCACTTTCATGGCAAGACCAGGTGCATCCGGGCCGCACGCCAGTTGCGCGCCAGGAAGGACGAGGGGAACATCTGCGAACACGCCTGACCACCCCAGCACCTCCATGGTGGGGCCAGTGGAGAAACTGGGATCGGTCGAGACCACGCTGCCGGCCGGCGCTGGCCTTGCGACATCGGTGAGGTGTGCCGAGGTAGTCAAGGTAGAGCTGTCTCCGACTGCAGCGGCAGCCGTATGCTGCTGACCACTTGTGTAGAGGCGCCGCGGTCGCAGCTGGTGCATAGAGACTGTCGGGTCGTGAAGAGGGGTGGGCCAGCTCACTTCCGCAACACTGCTATAGGCTCTTGCGCTGTGGCTAGCCCTGTCAGAGGCTGCTTCACCGACGTCGTCGGTCGCGGGAGTGGAGTTTACCGTTAGGGTAGTACAACGCCAGGGCCACCATAGGTTTCTCTTGCGCGGGGCGGCAGTCCCACACGGCGCCCCCGAGTTCGGAAGGGGCACGACACCGATGCACACGGTGAGGTAGTCCATGGAGAGCAGCGGCGGTGACTGGGGCAAAGAGGATGGTGACTCCCGTAGCGACTCGTACAAAGATGTCGCGTCTGAGTCACGGCGGCGGTGAGGCCACTCGGTTGCCACTGTGGTAGTCGTAGTTGGTGGCAGCTGTGACTGCTGCATCGATGTCGGCACGCAGAAGGGCGCGGCGCTTCCGTAGCTGACACCCTCAAAGCTGTTGTGGCCCGACTGTTGCACCGCTGCTGTCGCATCTGCTCGCGCTGCCTCAGCCAGAAGTAGCTGAGATAGCAACGCTGGAGAAAAGTTTCGAGCGCGCTGGCTCGACACTGACGGCGGTGCAGGCAGCGCGAAGACGGGGGCGTGCTGCAGCGATCCGGCAGTTTGACCACCGCGTTGCGCCAACGAAATGTACGCCGACGGATCCGCGTCTCTGTGGCCGTCAAACGTTCGAGAGGGCGAAGGCGGCGGCGTTGAGTCAAGATGCGACGGGGACGTCTCCCGTGCGTGTTGCCGTACTGACACGTTGGAGAAGCGCTGGAGCATGTCCGACTCCTCCTCGTCTGTTTCGCGGTTGTACGCGTTTGACTCACGAGAGGTGCGCGCCGCCGTTGTTGGCGTGTCAAGACGCGGCGACGTCGCGGTGGTGGCGACAGCGTTTCGTGATCCGCTCCGCCTCTTCTTGTCGCTGGAGCGGCCGCCATTCAGCGGGCTATCTGCCCGCCGGCGCTTCGTAGCGGTGCCTGTTTCATTGTCCTCGGTGGCGCTCGCGGGGATGCGTCTGCCGCTACTGCGCTGGCGTCGCTGCGCCGACGGCCGTGCTCGTTGGGGCATGCGTGCTGAATATCGTGCCGGTGAAATGGTGTTGGCTGCTCTCGACTCGGTGGTGTGTAGGCGTGTGTGCTGGGGTGTCTGCTGTCTCTTTAGTGCCTGGGTGTAGAGAAGTCTAGTCGTCAGGCGGAGCACATGGCACGGCATGCGATTACGCCTCGCGTGTAGCGTTGAATAGAGCATGAGTGACAGGATGGAAGGGGGGAGGGACGAGAATAGGAGAATGATGTGTAGGCCAGAGCTGGGATGAGATCGAGGAGAGCGAGAGGCGCGTTACGGGACAGCAAAGAAGATGTAATTCTTCGCCAATCCACTTCGTGGCAGTTCGTGCGTGTGTGTGTGTGTCTCTCTCTGTGGGGGGTTAAAGGCGACCGAGCATGATCACCCCTTTCTGCTGCTGAAACTTGAGTGGTGCTCTGATTCAGCTGATGACAGCGGCACGGCTGCTGACGCTGTCGCTGAGCAACACTCCAGACCCTCATTCAAAGGTTAGTCCAGCGAACTGTGCTCTCTCGGATGGTTGAGGGGACGGATGCGTTGCCTTTTTCTTCCCTTGCACCTTTTCACGAAGCTCATGAGCGGTTACTCTGCGGACGCAACGAAGACAAACGCACCTCAGATATACACGTGCCAGTATGATGGTGGTGCTAGATAGGGGAGTGGTGAGAGGGTCCGTGTGTACAGTGAAGTTCTTCGCGAGCGCGGAGACGGCGATGATGCGTGAAGACAGTCGTATTCCCATTGATAGAAGCTCAGTTCAGCCGCCAACGGACCGCTGGCAGCGGCGGCAGGAGGGGGAAGGGGAGGGAGAGGTAAAAAGGAAAGAGCAAAACACCACCGCTGTGCTGTCTGGGTGCGCGCAAGGATGTGATTCGATGACGCCGGCCTCTCTCCTCCCGTACACACCGTTTGATTTTTTCGCCTTTTCTTCAGTGGCGTGGTCGACGCGGGGTGGCGGCTTCCTAAGCACCTTGCCCCCCACCGCCGCCACGACCTCTGCCGTTCGGCGTTGGCGCGAAACGTTGAATGGTCTGCATGAAGGCACCAAGCTGACGCTGAATGAGCAACATGTCGCGTGTGTCTTCCGGCGACGGCGGGCTACCGTTCAGCATCGCTCGCTGCACCCGCTCGAGGGTCTCACGCTGCTTCGGGCTGAGTGTTCGCATCGCCATTTCCATCATTTGCCTTACCTGTGGAGACGGGTTCATGCCGGGTAGAGCGTTGTGGCCGTCGCCGGCCTGCGTGGACGCCCCTTGGAGCTGCTGCAGCGTAGGGGCGCCATGCCCTGAGTTGTTGTAGAGGTGTTGCAACGCTGGCACGGTTGCGGGCAGTACCGTCACCTGTGACTCGATCAGCAAACAGAGCTGCGTGATGAGCCGCACCGTCTCTGCTTCCTTGTAGACGCACACCGCATTCTTCAACTGCTCTACGATGTGGACACCGTCCAGCGTCGGCACATCGCTTGCCCTGTCGAGGCTCATATTGGACACCTGCTTGGCCAGTGTCTCGGATGCCTCTTGAGTACTCGCGGAGGTACCACCCGCGCTGCTTGTGTCACCGTTTCCCTCGCCGGCACTGATACCACTACAGACATCGTCGGCTTCGGCGTTGTAGTGATTCGTGAAGTAGTCCGCCTGTACTTCTTCGTAGCGCTCCATGACGGCCTCGGCATCCGCCGGGGTGGGCTCACGACTCATCGCGGCACGCACGCGCGCCTGAAACGCAGGCGTCTTGATGGCAGCTATCATGGCCTTGGCGTAGGTGTGAACCTCATCTCTTGTGAGTTGCGCCATGGCAGCTGATGGGGGCAGGGAGAACGGGAGTTATTTGGGGGTGGGGAGGGGCTAGGAAGGTTAGCATACGTCTATGAAAACTCTAAAGGCTTTGCCCAGCATGGCAGCAGCAATCGATAATGTAATGGCATCGCGCCACACCCGCGCGATACAGACAAAGAAAAGCGCCAACGTGTGTGTGTGTGTGTGTGTGTGTGTGAAGGAACACAGGGGCGTGTCACGGGAGTGCGCACGAGGCAAATGATGAGGCAGATAGAGAGAGAGAGAGGCAAGGAGAGGAGCGGCCAGTGAGAGAGCGGGGAGGGGGGAAAGAGCAGACACGAACAGTACCACTCGTCCATCAGTGAGGACTTGACGAGCATCGGAGACTGGATGCACAGGGTGCTCTCTTTTTCTCTCTCTCTCTACGCAGCGGCAGGAGAGGTCGAGCTGGGGGAAGCTGTGAGGCTGCTGGCAGTCCGCCGCGCCCGCTAACGACTGGTACGAGCACTCGCGCAGGTGACAGAGGCGCTGTGGAGCAGAAAGCGCGCCGAGAGAGTCGAAATGAAAGGTGGCGTCTCTTTTTTTTTTTGTACTGCGAGTTGTCGCTGTGGCTTTCGTTTTCAACGCATCCGCACCAGCACGAAGAAATTATTACAGACGCGTGCACAACCACACACCGCTCACTTATGCCGCTTCTGCACCAAAAAAGTTACATCCTGGCCGTCGATGAGAAACCACCCGGCCGTCACATCGGGCCATGCGCCTCACACACGGGCTCTTCTTGTGTCTTTGCCTCGCCCCTTCCTCTCATACCTGCGGCGCGAACGACTCCAGGTGAGCTTGGGTGAGCGGCATGACCTGATCCAAGAGAGCCGCGTCCAGGGTCCTGCTCGATGGCGGTGACGTCTGCCGTGCGGATAACAGGAGGTGGTCCAGGTGAATGCCCGATAAACTCAAGGAGGAAGTGGAACAGCCTCAGGCCAGGGGCCCTTGGAGGCCTAGTTCCCTGTCTGTGTGCCATGCGTCTCCCTCAGTCGCTCCAAGCCCCGGCATGCCATAATATGGTGTGGGACTCATCACAATAGAGCCTGAAGGACTCGATGGTGTCATTCGGGGTGTCCTCGTCATGCCTCCGGCACCTGTGCCACTCGTCAGCCCACCCGGGAGGATGTAGGAGATGCTACATGTCTCGCGCACACGTACTGTGGGGATGATCGGCGTGGGCCTCTCCGAGCTATGGTCATCTATCAGTTGTGTTCTTCTGGCCTCTGGGTGCCTCGTTGGGCTGCGCTATACAACACCACCTGGACTTGACAGCGTGTGCACCCAGTGATCGCACCTTCGGATCCTGGGGTCTGTTTCATGACGACGCTGTTGTCCGGGGAGGAGTGAACTTGTTGTCTGCACCTTCCATTTCAGTCGATGCCATGAGGGGGAGGGGCGTGCCTGGGTGGCTTGCTTGCATGCGGCGTGACAGGTGGGACCCTGCGATGAGACTGCGGCGACAGGGACTCGTGCATAGGCGTGTGCCTGCGCACAAAGAGCCATTAGCGTGTCGTTCAGAGGAACCATAGGAGGGGGGGGGGGAGGGGAGGGGGGCAGCGCTAGACGCCCGGCCCGGGGGAATCCGTGCGGCGCGAGTGAGATCAGCGTTATCACATCAACTGCGTGCGCCACCATAGCGTGAAGCAGAGTGTTTTTTTGGAGCCTCGGGTGGCCCGCGCGTCTCGCGCAGTATATCCGGCACAACCACCGGGTCGGCCGTTCTCATGGCACGACCCGGCGGACGGCAAGGGGGGGGGTGTGTGTGGCTTGAGCGCGGGGATGGTGGAAAATGTCCCAGAAAAAAACGCCTACTCCCCACCGCTTTGCCAGACCCACCCAAAGATGCAGCGTGACACGCGTCGTGTGTACGAGAGAACAGGTGGTCGATGCGGGCACTTGTGCCGGGTGGTTTGCTTCACATCCGCTGGCTTCTCTTTCGAAGACCGAAAGGACACTAGGGAAGGGAGAGGGGGAGGGGCGGCGGAGGGATGACAGCCGCGTGTGCGTGCTAACAGGTGGGTACAGAGATGTACACACGTGGCGCACCGTCTTGGGCGAACTTTCTACACCCTATCCGCCCCTTCCCCTTCACCCCCCCCCCCCCCGTCAGCAGCCGACCCCTCGCCGCCGCTCCCCCCTTCCTACTACAGGTTTCTATTTCGGCTGCCTGTCCACGAGCATGGGCCGCGGGAGGGGGAAGGCACAGATGCACACAGATAAACAGACAGGCCTTCACCGCTGTCCCACCCCGGACCCTCCTGTCTGCTCCACCATGGCGTCTATCACGTCGTCGTCCTCCATGCCCAAATCCTCCGGCGTCTTGCTCTCATCAATCGGCGCGCCGTCGAACAGGAAACGAACGCTACCGCGTGAAATGCCCTGCTTCTTACAGTACGCGTCGATCAACTTCTTCAGCTGCGTCCCTCGCTTGATCTTGAAGAACATCTCTGCGCCGTCGGCGTTGACAACCTTCAGCGAAATCTGCTGTGCCGATACGGCAGCAGCGGCCTCCGCCTTTACCGGAGCCGGCGCCTCGTTGTTGGTGGGCCCTTCGGGGTCCTGGTTGTTGTGGCCCTGATTCTCCATGTTGCTGTTTTGCTTATATGAGTGTTTTTCTCTGTATGAAGCGAAGGCTGGCGTACAATTCACAAAGAAAAAATGCTGAGCGGAGAGGTGTAGAGATGCAGAGCGAACGAGGGTGATGGCAATGACGCAGAAGTGCAACAATGAAGCAGGGAAAACAAGTGAGAGAGTGAGGGAGTGAGAGGAGAGGAGAGAAGGGGGGGGGTGGGGAGAGTGCAGGGGAAAAGTTTTGTCTCGTTTCTTTTCCAATGTGC